>NC_091552.1:12214427-12234427 GCF_042767895.1 Penaeus vannamei
TGTCTGTCTGTCTGTCTGTCTCTCTCTCTCTCTCTCTCTCTCTCTCTCTCTCTCCCTCCCTCCCTCCCTCCTTCCCTCCCTCCCTCCCTCCCTCCCTCTCTCTCTCTCTCTCTCTCTCCCTCTCTATCTATCTATCTATCTTTCTATATATATAATATACATATATGAATTTATTTCTGCGTATATTCAAATCTATGTGTATGCATATTCATTGGATCTAGCCTTTTGTAATTTTAACAATCTGTTCAGATGATATGAATGAGGAGAAGAATAGTTATAATTATAATAATATATTTTACGACATAACGATCTACGATTGTCACAGCAAACTAAACACAATGTCATGATCACTGCGTAGCGAGCGAAATACTGGAGTTTCCCCTCGTATCCCCTCAACGCAGACGATGAGGGTGCCATCTACGCGGCTGCGCATTCCGATATGAAAAACCCTTCGTTACCCGTTACAGCTGAGATATGGATTATGATATTCTATATCAATTAGAGGAAAATGATCACGGCACATGATTCTGCGCAAGAGAAAAGGGAGTGATTGTTGTAATTGCCGTTGGTCGCTGGTGTCGCCGCGCAGGTGAGAACGCGCAGCCATAAACAATAGAAAAAGGACCGCCACTCAGGCCCGGGACATCCGAGAGAGAACAAGTAGACAATGTTTTTATTTTTTTGCTTCGATTATTTAATTTTATTGTGTTCATGCTCTTTTATGTATCTTTTTCGTATTTGCGAGGCGGCGGGACACATCGGGAACAACAGTGACATCGGATATCTGAAGTAATAGTGATTATATTGGTTATGTTTATGTATGATGTCACTCCTTCAAGTAAAATACAGAACCCGTGATTTTGACTTTTTTCTAGAACCCTATTTATTTTGTATTTCATCACTTTAAATATTTTATTTTTACTAGAATCTTTTATTTCATTTTATTTTTGATTTAATATGTATGGCCTTGATTTTATAGAGATTTAATGAGGTTTTATTACAGTATTTTTGCTGGGTTCAATGGGGTTTATCTCTCTTTGTTTTATCTTCACTTTAATATTAATTTTAAGTTACTTTTAATGATTTTCGACATTGTTTTACGTAGGCCAAAGCCATGCATCCAACACCAAGCTTAAAGAAAGTCCTTGTATATTTCAAAATTAAGGAAAGGCTATAGGCTACCACTTTTCTTTGAGTAAATGCGAAATGAATAATAAATTATAAGAGAGTACAGTGAAACATGGCGAAGAAGTCCGTGGATTTAATGATGAAATATACGTAGTCAAATAGCTAGATTAACGCTACGACTGAACCTCTCCCTCTCCATGTATTTATCTTTTTTTTTCGTCTTATTATCAATCTTTCGCTATTTCTCTGCCTCCCTCTTTATCCCTTCTATTTATCGTACCTTATAGTTTATCTGTTTATTTTATTTTACTTTTTTTACTTCTTTTTTTTCATTTCCTTTCGTCTGACTCTTCATCTTCCTTCCTCTCCCTCTCTCTCTGCCTCCGTCTTTGTCCTTTTTATCATAATTTATTTTTTCATTCTTATCTTATCGATTCTTTTTTATTATTCCATTATTCAAAAAAAAAAAAAAAAAATCCTCTTCGCCTTATTTTCGGTCTCTCTCTCTCTCTCTCTCTCTCTCTCTCTCATTTACTTAATTTGATCAAGATGATGATTATTTGACCTTCATTATCATGACACTCACTCTCGCATAATTAATAATTTGATCTCCTTAAAACACTTTTAACGTAAACGGCAAACAGCATTAGGAAATAAAGGTCAAAATGAGAGGGAATATTTTCAAAGCATAAGAGATCCGTTAACAAATTTCCTTTGAATCTTCCTTTTGGATATTCTAACGGCAGATTTTATTCGAAATCGTTGAAATATTCGTACAATATTCGTACATCTCTTTGGCAGTGAAGTTTTTTTTCATTCTTACCTTTAGAGGTGGCAATTATTACTTGCTCGGTGTATAGTACTTTACAGATGGTAACTATTACTTAAGAGATGGTAACGATTACTTAAGAGATGGTAACTATTACTTATGAGATGGTAACTATTACTTAAGAGATGGTAACGATTACTTAAGAGATGGTAACTATTACTTATGAGATGGTAACTATTACTTAAGAGATGGTAACGATTACTTAAGAGATGGTAACTATTACTTATGAGATGGTAACTATTACTTATGAGATGGTAACTATTACTTAAGAGATGGTAACGATTACTTAAGAGATGGTAACTATTACTTATGAGATGGTAACTATTACTTAAGAGATGGTAACGATTACTTAAGAGATGGTAACTATTACTTATGAGATGGTAACTATTACTTATGAGATGGTAACTATTACTTAAGAGATGGTAACGATTACTTAAGAGATGGTAACTATTACTTATGAGATGGTAACTATTACTTAAGAGATGGTAACGATTACTTAAGAGATGGTAACTATTACTTATGAGATGGTAACTATTACTTATGAGATGGTAACTATTACTTAAGAGATGGTAACGATTACTTAAGAGATGGTAACTATTACTTATGAGATGGTAACTATTACTTAAGAGATGGTAACGATTACTTAAGAGATGGTAACTATTACTTATGAGATGGTAACTATTACTTATGAGATGGTAACTATTACTTAAGAGATGGTAACGATTACTTAAGAGATGGTAACGATTACTTAAGAGATGGTAACTATTACTTAAGAGATGGTAACTATTACTTAAGAGATGGTAACGATTACTTAAGAGATGGTAACTATTACTTAAGAGATGGTAACGATTACTTAAGAGATGGTAACGATTACTTAAGAGATGGTAACTATTACTTAAGAGATGGTAACTATTACTTAAGAGATGGTAACTATTACTTAAGAGATGGTAACTATTACTTAAGAGATGGTAACGATTACTTAAGAGATGGTAACTATTACTTAAGAGATGGTAACTATTACTTAAGAGATGGTAACTATTACTTAAGAGATGGTAACTATTACTTAAGAGATGGTAACGATTACTTAAGAGATGGTAACTATTACTTAAGAGATGGTAACTATTACTTAAGAGATGGTAACTATTACTTAAGAGATGGTAACGATTACTTAAGAGATGGTAACGATTACTTAAGAGATGGTAACTATTACTTAAGAGATGGTAACGATTACTTAAGAGATGGTAACTATTACTTAAGAGATGGTAACTATTACTTAAGAGATGGTAACGATTACTTAAGAGATGGTAACTATTACTTAAGAGATGGTAACGATTACTTAAGAGATGGTAACGATTACTTAAGAGATGGTAACTATTACTTAAGAGATGGTAACTATTACTTAAGAGATGGTAACGATTACTTAAGAGATGGTAACTATTACTTAAGAGATGGTAACGATTACTTAAGAGATGGTAACGATTACTTAAGAGATGGTAACTATTACTTAAGAGATGGTAACTATTACTTAAGAGATGGTAACGATTACTTAAGAGATGGTAACGATTACTTAAGAGATGGTAACTATTACTTAAGAGATGGTAACGATTACTTAAGAGATGGTAACTATTACTTAAGAGATGGTAACGATTACTTAAGAGATGGTAACGATTACTTAAGAGATGGTAACTATTACTTAAGAGATGGTAACTATTACTTAAGAGATGGTAACTATTACTTAAGAGATGGTAACTATTACTTAAGAGATGGTAACGATTACTTAAGAGATGGTAACTATTACTTAAGAGATGGTAACGATTACTTAAGAGATGGTAACTATTACTTAAGAGATGGTAACGATTACTTAAGAGATGGTAACGATTACTTAAGAGATGGTAACTATTACTTAAGAGATGGTAACTATTACTTAAGAGATGGTAACGATTACTTAAGAGATGGTAACGATTACTTAAGAGATGGTAACTATTACTTAAGAGATGGTAACTATTACTTAAGAGATGGTAACGATTACTTAAGAGATGGTAACTATTACTTAAGAGATGGTAACGATTACTTAAGAGATGGTAACTATTACTTAAGAGATGGTAACTATTACTTAAGAGATGGTAACTATTACTTAAGAGATGGTAACGATTACTTAAGAGATGGTAACGATTACTTAAGAGATGGTAACTATTACTTAAGAGATGGTAACGATTACTTAAGAGATGGTAACTATTACTTAAGAGATGGTAACTATTACTTAAGAGATGGTAACGATTACTTAAGAGATGGTAACTATTACTTAAGAGATGGTAACGATTACTATGTTGACCCATTGGCTTTGTTGCGGGGATGGGAGTGGGGAGAGCGGGGTGGGGTGTGGGGTGGGGTGGGGGGGGGGGGACTGCCATGTTGCATCTTTCAGGGGACTTGAGATAACAGTCAGAGATGGTGATAAGGTTATGTTGTTAATTCAATTTCGATAATTATAATGATAACTAGAATTATTGTAATGATGTGTTGATAATGAGGATGATTATAATGATGAGTATTATCACTAAGACAGAAATAGACATGATAACAATTATTGAATTGATAATGATCCAGGCAATTTTGATAATGAAAACGAGAATGCTAATAATAGCGGCAATAATATCGACGATGATAATCAGCAACACATGATGATAATAACCAATAGCATTTAAAACCCCTTTGACAACTCCCAAGAACTCTTCTCAACCTCTCAAACCTCCTTTCCGTAAGCTAAGAAAACCCTAAAAAAACAAACAAACAAACAAACTAACGAACCGCCCACAAAACAAGGAAAAGAAAGCCGAAGGAGGAGTGTAGTAATCAGCGCCATTCACGCCCAGCCAGTTATAGCCATTGCTCAGCGTCGGAGCCAATATTGACTTAGACATTCAGTATCGGGCACGTATTCGCGGCTTCACGGGCGTGCAAACACTCTGATGGGCGGGAGTGACAGCTCGAGGGTGACTTAATGAGGCTGAATCACCCGTGAGGCGATAATTAATGAGTGTGTTTGGTTTGGCTTTGTGAGGGTGTAGATATTTGGGTGTTGGGGTAAACACCTAGGTAAATAGATAGCAGATGCCTGCGCTGACTCGGGCGCGCAAACACGCAAATGCGCGCACACACACGCGCACACACACACACACACACACACACACGCTCAAATACAAGGGAAATTCAACATCGTTTTAAACAACCATTTTTTCCACAATGTTCCATATTAATTGTTTCTCAACCTCAGAAGATTATGATTTTCGTGTTTTTTTTTATCAATACACTTCGTCGATCATGTCAGGAAAGAAATTAAGAAGATAACAATAATTCAAAATTTCTGGTTTAAAGTTTGATCCTAACACGTAGATTTTTTTTGTCCTTATATATCAAAAATATATATCAAAGATTCGTCTCCAAATGTCACATGATTGACACGTTTCGAAATTTCGGAAGATTCAAGTGTTTTGGATAAATACCCAGCGCTTTCCTTTTTTTTTTTTTTTTTTTTTTTTTGTAGCACTTTGACCTTCGCGAAAATTGGAGATTTTTTACTTGTTACTTATCTAAACGGCGGGATCATCTATTCAGACTTTTGGATGGGTTTTGAAACTTTTGAATGGTTGCATGTACAAAAAAAAAAAAAAGATATAATGATAATGGTAATGATTATGATTATGATAACACACGCACACACATACGAAATCATCTCTTGAAACTTCTAAAATCAAATGTATTTGAAGAAAATTGATAGAAAAGGAGTTTTAAAACCCTTGAATGTGTACATATAAATAAAAAGATAATGATTACACACGCATGGCAATGAACAAGGAATACACACACACATACACTGATGTATATATACATATATATAAACACAATCACACACACATACACACACACACATGTTTATCTACTGGGCTATATCTTCGTTACCTTCCTATTTCTCTAATTACTAATTATCCTTCTCTACTTGCCTCTAAGTTAGTCTCCTTGCCTATTCATCCAAGCAAAGTTCAGTCTTGCCACACTTAACGTGCGAAATGTGCAGAAATTATCCGCAGATTTTTGCGATCTTCTGTATGCTGCTTGTGGGAAGTGCACACAATAAGAATGATAATGATTATGAGAATGATTCATGGTAATGAAATGAAGATATTGATGACAATGCTGCTGCTGATGATGATGATGGAATGATAATGATAATAATGATGATGATGGAATGATAATGATGATGATGATGATGATATTGGTAATAGTGGAATGCGGATGTTGATGACGATGTTGATGATGATGATGATGATTGAGGATAATGGTATGAAGATGATGATGATGATGATGATGGTCATGATGATGATAATGATGATGATGAAAATGATTCGTTCAAGATTCCCATTATATGAACTATCTATTTAGTATAATCGATCTATATTCAATACAAACAATTGAAGAAATATGAATTCTGTCTGATTATTCTACGAAATATCAGTTGAATGCAATATTCTACGAAATACCACTTTATCATAATAATTCTACGAAATATGAGTTAAGCATGATTAACCTACGAAATATTCATTCAACATTACTATTCTAAAAATTATCAATTCATTATAAATCAATCTACAAATCAAATCAGAATGGTAACTTTCCGAAATTTCCATCTTGGCTCGAACGCTGAACCCCCCCCCCCCCGCTTCGCCAATCTCCTTAGCAACCAACTGCCCTCGAAATTGCTTTTTTTTTTTTTTTTCTTTTTTGACTTAAGGCCGAGTATACGCGTCCGGCAGCCGTAGCCGATTTCTCGCGGTTATTCGTACGGCACACATATGTACATGCGTATATTAATGTTATTTCCGGGTAAAGGGTACGAACCTAACCTATTCTAACCTGATCTATCCGTACCTAACCTAATCTGACCTAACTTAACCAACCTCACCTAGCCTAATCTAACCTAATCTAACCAAACCGAATCTAACCTTATCTAACCTAATCTAACCTAATCTAATTTTATCTAATCTAACCAAACCTAATCTAACCTAACCTAGCCTAATCTAACCTTATCTAACCTAATCTAACCTTATCTAACCTAATCTAATTTTATCTAATCTAACCAAACCTAATCTAACCTAACCTAGCCTAATCTAACCTTATCTAACCTAATCTAACCTAATCTAATTTTATCTAATCTAACCAAACCTAATCTAACCTAACCTAGCCTAATCTAACCTAATCTAACCAAACCGAATCTAACCTTATCTAACCTAATCTAACCTAATCTAATTTTATCTAATCTAACCAAACCTAATCTAACCTAACCTAGCCTAATCTAACCTTATCTAACCTAATCTAACCTTATCTTACCTAATCTAATTTTATCTAATCTAACCAAACCTAATCTAACCTAACCTAGCCTAATCTAACCTTATCTAACCTAATCTAACCTAATCTAATTTTATCTAATCTAACCAAACCTAATCTAACCTAACCTAGCCTAATCTAACCTAATCTAACCAAACCGAATCTAACCTTATCTAACCTAATCTAACCTAATCTAATTTTATCTAATCTAACCAAACCTAATCTAACCTAACCTAGCCTAATCTAACCTTATCTAACCTAATCTAACCTAATCTAATTTTATCTAATCTAACCAAACCTAATCTAACCTAACCTAGCCTAATCTAACCTTATCTAACCTAATCTAACCTAATCTAATTTTATCTAATCTAACCAAACCTAATCTAACCTAACCTAGCCTAATCTAACCTTATCTAACCTAATCTAACCTTATCTAACCTAATCTAATTTTATCTAATCTAACCAAACCTAATCTAACCTAACCTAGCCTAATCTAACCTTATCTAACCTAATCTAACCTTATCTAACCTAATCTAATTTTATCTAATCTAACCAAACCTAATCTAACCTAACCTAGCCTAATCTAACCTCATCTAACCTAACCTAATTTTACCTAACCTAACCAAACCTAATCTAACTTAACTTAACTAAGAATGGTATCGTCCTTCGCGCCGAGACACCGCCGCCATCTTGTTTTTTTTTCCACCACGCATGCGCAGGCCACCATCTTTTTTTCTGCCGTACCCGTAGTCACTTCTGCAAACCTCCGCGACGAGATGACAGTAATTAAACCGAAAATCGAACTGCAATTAATTTACTATTCCGGGAGACAGTTTTTTTTTTTTTTTTTTTCTTAAACGCCTTCATTTTTTTTTTCTCCCGAATGGAAGGTATTTAGGCATTAATTTTGTGGATTTAGGATCGATTTATTTCTGAAAGGTCTGGAGGGGATAATTTCAAAGGTGTGGATAATGATGTGTGATTTTGATGGCTGTCGCTGAAGTTACCTTGAAGATGTCTGAAATGTGTTTTTTTTTTATTATTATTTCGTCATCATCGTTACCAACATTTCAGCATCGGCATGACCTGTTATTATGATGATTATTATTCATGTTTTTGTTTTGGATATCAGTATCAGTATATTTATCATCATTATTACCATCATTACCATTGTCATTGCCTTTATCAGTATCATTACCATTATCATCATCATCACCATCATCCTTATCACCATCATCATCATCACCATTACCGCTATTACGATCATCATCATTATCTCGCTACACCCTATTATTATTATCATCACTATTATCAATAATAACATCAATTCATCACTGCCATTGGTCTCTCCCTTTCTCCCTCTCTTTCTCTCATTCTCTCATTCTCTCTTTTTCTCTTTCTCTCTCTCTCTCTCTCTCAATGACAATGACAATATGATTTTAGCTAGAATTAGGATATGTCCGACCCAATGCATATTCGTATATATGGACATGCATATACATAAATAAACATCTATCTATCTATCTATCTATCTGACTGAAAGCTGTGCATCTATCTATCCATCCGATAGATATGTATATCTAAAATGATAAAGGGGCGTTTATGTGTGTTTTATTGTATCATTTTATTATATTTATTTGTTTTTATTTATTTTTATGTATATATCTTCATTATTCCCGCTATCCTTCTTTTGAAAAATATCATTACCGGCATCTATATTTATCATTTTTTTCGAGCAAATTTCATTTTTATCTATTTATCTATCTCTCACCACGTGTTTCTATCATCGTAGATTAATTGATCTATCATCACTTTTTTATATCTATTTATGAATTTTGACATATTCTATTCATCATTTATCATTTTTTTTCTTTGTTCATTTATCTATTTATCTATCATTTCTTTCTATACCAGTCGATTCCTCTATCTATCATCGCATATCTATTTGTCTATCTATCTATCTAGTTATCGTCATATATTTTTTTTATCGATTCATCTATTTATCTATCATCACATATTTCTTTATTCACTCATTTATCTATTAACGCACTTCCATATTTATCCATTTATCATCATGAATTTCTTGGATTATTAATTCATTCATCTATTATTCACATTTCTTTATCCTTCTATTTATTTCTCATCATTTCTTTCCTTATTAGTCTATCATTTCTTTCTCTACCTGTCTATTTATCTGTTCCCTTCTTTATTTATCCATTTATCTATCACAATTTTCTTTACCCATCCATCTATTTATCTACCATTTCTTTATTCATCCATCTATCTGTCTATTCACTTTATCTATCTATCGCAGGGTTTCGTTTCGCCATCTCCCATTTCTTCATTTATCTATCTATTTATCTATCAACTCATTTTATTTATCTATCACATGGCTTCTCTACCATCTGCCATTTCTTCATTTTCTATCTACCTATCTATCGACTCACTTTATCTATCTACCCCAGGGCTTCCCTCCACCATCTACCATGTCTTTATTCATCTATCTATCTACTCACTTTATCTATCTATCCCAGGGCTTCCCTCCACCATCTACCATGTCTTTATTCATCTATCTATCGACTCACTTTATCTATCTATCCCAGGGCTTCCCTCCACCATCTACCATGTCTTTATTCATCTATCTATCTACTCACTTTATCTATCTATCTACTCTATCAATCTACTCACTTTATATATCTATCTGCTCACTCGTTTATCTATCTACTCACTTTATTTATCTGTCTATCACTCGATTATCTATCTACTCACTTTATCAATCTCTCTCTACTCACTTTATCTATCTATCTACTCACTCGTTTATCTATCTATCACAGGACTTCTCTCCCCCGGTGACCTGACAAAGGCGATTCACCTTGAAGATTCTCCTTAAGAAAGTGCTTTCTTAAGCAACATGACCATCACTTACACGCATAAGGTGTCCGACTGTAAGGGTTTCGGATCCTTCTGGAGGCTTCTGTTCAGGTAAGTGGATTAAATTGATTGGTAAGAGGACAGGTGTTGATGAGGATGTTTGAGGCTATATAACATACACCACATGTGACAGTTATTTTCAAGATGTATTAGTTATATTCAACAAACATTGCAATCACATTTAACATATATCATAGTCATACTCAACATACTTTACAGTTACAGCACAATTAACCGTATTCATTGTAACAAAATGTAGAAAAGGTATGAATGAAAGTGAATGTATTCACAAGTAATGTATCTAACGATGTATTGGAAACGGGTTAAATACACCTCTTGTATTATTAAAGATATTAATTCATACATCTATACCTTTTCTACAGATTTTCTTCCTTATACACAGGGGGTAATTTAGAAGCAAATAAGCAGACAGTATACCACAGCAAAGAATATTTATTGGAACAAATGGAATCAGAACTAGATTATTAATTGTTGTTCCATCTTTCCCAACAGATGGAAAGGCAACAGTATACCACAGTAAAGAATATTTATTGGAACAAATGGAATCAAAACTAGATTATTAATTGTTGTTCCATCTTCCTCAACAGATGGAAAGGCAGCCTCTATAAACTGGTTTGGCCCGATACCCTAGTTTACTGTTTTTTGTACTTCATTTGTTCCATGGTGTACAGGTTTGCCCTGGACGATGAACAGAGAAGGCAAGTAAACCATCTTTTTTGTATCTATATTCCTGTCTATCTATCTATCTAAGTTATCTTTTTTCTTTCTTTTTTTTCTTTTCAATTTTGGTTAAGAATTGCGTTAAGAAAAAAATGTATTAATTCATTAGTATCTATATATCTGTCTATCGATCTATCTAACATATCCTTTTTCTTTCTTTTTTTTCAATTTTGGTTAAGAATTGAATTAACTTATTAGTATCTATATACCTGTCTATCTAACTTACCCTTTTTCTTTCTCTTTTTCTTTTCAATTTTGGTTAAGAATTACGTTAAGAAAAAAAAAAAAATCATTACTTGCCATGCTAATTTTGTGAATTCAATTGAAGTGATTAATATTTTTTGCATTTCTTCGTTTTTTTTTCAATTTTTGTTTTGGTTAGGGATGGCGTTAGATTTCAGTTAGATAAAATAAAAGATAAGTGCTTGCGAGTTTATTTTATATAATCACTTTAGATAAGTCTATGATAACATTAGAATGTAAACAAGAGTATAGATAAACATTTCTTAAAATAAGCATATAAACATAATTATAAGTGAACAAATTGTGGAATAAGAATATAAATAAAAGTATAAATAAACATTATGGATATAAACATAAAAAAAAAAATAGAAATATGAAAAAACCTAATGAGGATAATTGTAAATAAAAACATAAATACACAAAAATATAAATAAACATAAATGAAAGTATAAAAAGATATGAATAAATGTAAAGATAAAACACAAACAAAAGTATAAACACAAGGCTTTAGAATAAATGAAATATAAATAAAATACGCAAAACTGAGTAAACATCTAACAAAACAAATACCTAAAATATATATAATAACAACAACAACAACAACAAAACATACAATAACAAAAAAAACATATAATAACAAAAGAAATATAATAAAACATATAATAAAAAAACATATAATAACAAGAACAAGAACAACAACAAAAAAACATATAACAAACCTTACCCTCACGACCTTCCCTCCGCCCCCACAGGATCTTCGAACACCTATCCCTCTACTGCGACTACTTCAGGAACCTCATCCCAATTTCCTTCGTGCTGGGCTTCTACGTGAGCGTCGTGGTCCAGCGGTGGTGGGAGCAGTACCTCTCGATCCCTTGGCCAGACAACTTCGCTCTCTTTTGCTCCTCTTACATAAGTGGACAGGTTGGTCTTGCGTGGCTGTGGGGAGAGGGAGGGGGAGGGGGGGAAGGAGGTGAAGGGATGGGGGGGATGGGGAGGGAGGGGGGGAGGGGTGAGGGAGGATGGGAGGGGGGTGAGGGAGGATGGGAGGGAGGGGGGGAGGGGGGAGGAAGAGGGAGGAGGGGAAGGAGGATGGGAGAGGGAGGAGGGGAGAGGGAGGAGGGGAGAGGGAAGAGGGGAGAGGGAGGATGTGAGGGAGGGAGGAGGGGAAGGAGGGAGGAGGGGAAGGAGGGAGGAGGGGAAGGAGGGAGTTGTGTAATTAAAGGGAAATTCATGTTGGTGTGTAAAAATTGAAACTGAATGACTTGGAAAGTTCTGCAGTGAGATGGAAGCCATGTGATGCGAGAACTGAAATGGAGATTGAAGTGCTCGGAGAGTCATGTCACGCAAGAGAAATTCCTGTTGATGAGTTTCGAAGTTCAAATAGAATTGTTTGGAATATAATACAATAAGTTGAAATGCAGCGATATGATAATGAAATAGTTCGTAAATTCCTATTATGAGATAGAAGTCACGTGATAAGGTTTGAAATCGACATTGAATTACGTATATAGTTGCTTACCGAAATGAAATTCACGTTAACGAGCTCAAAATTAGAATCCCCATTTGCACAAGATTGAAAAAAAAGATTAGAAATAACTCCCACCGTAATTAGAAACCCCATTAAACCACGCAATTAAGAGGAATCCCACGATAGAGCGAATCTAAAGTAGAAAAAAAATAATAATTCAAATATAATTCAAATTTTCGTGAATCTAAAGTAAAATAGAAAAAAAAAATCAAATATAATTCAAATTTTCGCGAATCTAAAGTAAAAAAAAAATATATAATTCAAATTTTCGTGAATAAAAAAAATATATATATATATAATTCAAATTTTCGCGAATCGAAAGTAAAAAAAAAAAAAAATCAAATTAGATATAATTCAAATTTTCTGAAGTAAAAAAAAAATCAGATATAATTAAAATTTTCGCGAATCTAAAGTAAAAAAAAAAATCAAATATAATTCAAATTTTCGCGAATCTAAAGTAAAAAAAACAAAAAAACAAATCAAATATAATTCAAATTTTCGCGAATCTAAAGTAAAAAAAAAAAAAAATCAAATATAATTCAAATTTTCGTGAATCTAAAGTAAAAAAAAAAAAAAAATCAAATATAGTTAAAATTTTCGCGAATCGAAAGTAAAAAAAAAATCAAATATAATTCAAATTTTCGCGAATCTAAAGTAAAAAAAAAAAAAAAAAATCAAATATAATTCAAATTTTCGCGAATCTAAAGTAAAAAAAAAAAAATCAAATATAATTCAAATTTTCGCGAATCTAAAGTAAAAAAAAAAAAAAAAAATCAAATATAATTCAAATTTTCGCGAATCTAAAGTAAAAAAAAAAAAAAAAAAAAAATCAAAATTAATTCAAATTTTCGCGAATCTAAAGTAAAAAAAAATCAAATATAAATCAAATTTTCGCGAATCTAAAATAAAAAAAAATCAAAATTAATTCAAATTTTCGCGAATCTAAAGTAAAAAAAAAAAAAAAAATCAAATATAACTCAAATTTTCGTGAATCTAAAGTAAAAAAAAAAAAAAAATCAAATATAGTTAAAATTTTCGCGAATCTAAAGTAAAAAAAAATCAAATATAATTCAAATTTTCGCGAATCTAAAGTAAAAAAAAAAAAAAAATTCAGATATAATTCAAATTTTCGCGAATCTAAAGTAAATAAAAAAAAAAAAATCAAAATTAATTAAAATTTTCGCGAATCTAAAGTAAAAAAAAAAAAAAATTCATATATAATTCAAATTTTCGTGAATCTAAAGTAAAAAAAAAAAAAAAAAAAAACAAATATAATTCAAATTTTCGCCAAACTAAAGGAAAAAAAAAAAAAATCAAATACAAATCAAACTTTCCCTTATCTAAAGGAAAAAAAAAAATCAAATATAATTCAAATTTTCGTGAATCTAAAGTAAAAAAAAAAATCAAATATAATTCAAATTTTCGTGAATCTAAAGTAAAAAAAAAAAAATCAAATATAATTCAAATTTTCGCGAATCTAAAGTAAAAAAAAAAAAAAAATCAAATATAATTAAAATTTTCGCGAATCTAAAGTAAAAAAAAAAATCAAATATAATTCAAATTTTCGCGAATCGAAAGTAAAAAAAAAAAAAAAAAATCAAATATAATTCAAATTTTCGCGAATCTAAAGTAAAAAAAAAAAAAAAAAAATCAAATATAATTAAAATTTTCGCGAATCGAAAGTAAAAAAAAAAAAAGAATCAAATATAATTCAAATTTTCGCGAATCTAAAGTAAAAAAAAAAAAAAAAAAATCAAATATAATTCAAATTTTCGCGAATCTAAAGTAAAAAAAAAAAAATCAAATATAATTCAAATTTTCGCGAATCTAAAGTAAAAAAAAAAAAAAAAAATCAAATATAATTCAAATTTTCGGGAATCGAAAGTAAAAAAAAAAAAAAATCAGATATAATTCAAATTTTCGCGAATCTAAAGTAGAAAAAAAAAAAATTAAATATAATTAAAATTTTCGCGAATCTAAAGTAAAAAAAAAAAAATCAAATATAATTCAAATTTTCGCGAATCGAAAGTAAAAAAAAAAAAAAAAAATCAAATATAATTCAAATTTTCGCGAATCTAAAGTAAAAAAAAAAAAAAAAAAAATATATAATTCAAATTTTCGCGAATCTAAAGTAAAAAAAAAAAAAAAAAAAATCAAATATAATTCAAATTTTCGCAAAACTAAAGTAAAAAAAAAAAAAAAAATCAAATATAATTCAAATTTTCGCGAATCTAAAGTAGAAAAAAAAAAAAAAAATCAAATATAATTTAAATTTAAGCGAAGCAAAAAAAAAAAAAAAAAAAATCAAATATAATTTAAATTTTGTCGAATCGAAATAAAAAAAAAAAAAAAAAAAAATCAAATATAATTAAAATTTTCGCGAATCTAAAGTAAAAAAAAAAAATCAAATATAATTCAAATTTTCGCGAATCTAAAGTAAAAAAAAAAATCAAATATAATTCAAATTTTCGCGAATCTAAAGTAAAAAAAAAAATCAAATATAATTCAAATTTTCGCGAATCTAAAGTAAAAAAAAAATCAAATATAATTCAAATTTTCGCGAATCTAAAGTAAAAAAAAAAAAAAAAAAAAATCAAATATAATTCAAATTATATTTGAATCTAAAGTAAAAAAAAAAAAAAAAAAAACAAATATAATTCAAATTTCCGCGAATCGAAAGTAAAAAAAAAAATGATTCAAATATAATTCAAATTTTCGCGAATCTAAAGTGAAAAAAATGATTCAAATATAATTCAAATTTTCGCGAATCTAAAGTAAAAAAAAAAATCAAATACAATTCAAATTTTCGCGAATTCAAAGTAAAAAAAAAAAAAAAAATCAAATATAATTCAAATTTTCGCGAATCTAAAGTTAAAAAAAATCAACATTAATTCAAATTTTCGCGAATCGAAAGTAAAAAAAAAATCAAATATAATTCAATTTTCGCGAATCTAAAGTAAAAAAAAAAAAAAAAAATCAAATATAATTCAAATTTTCGTGAATCTAAAGTAAAAAAAAAAAAAAAAAAAATCAAATATAAATCAAATTTTCGAGAAGCTAAAGTAAAAAAAAAAAAAAAAAAAAAATCAAATATAATTCAAATTTTCGCGAATTTAAAGTAAAAAAAAAAAAAATCAAATATAATTCAAATTTTCGCGAATCTAAAGTTAAAAAAAATCAACATTAATTCAAATTTTCGCGAATCGAAAGTAAAAAAAAAATCAAATATAATTCAAATTTTCCCGAATCTAAAGTAAAAAAAAAAAAAAAAAATCAAATATAATTAAAATTTTCGAGAATCTAAAGTAAAAAAAAAATCAAATATAATTCAAATTTTCGCGAATCTAAAGTAAAAAAAAAAAAAATCAAATATAATTCAAATTTTCGCGAATCTAAAGTAAAAAAAAAATCAAATATAATTCAAATTTTCGCGAATCTAAAGTAAAAAAAAAAATCAAATATAATTCAAATTTTCGCGAATCTAAAGTAAATAAAAAAAAAAAATCAAAATTAATTCAAATTTTCGCGAATCTAAAGTAAAAAAAAAAAAAAATCAAATATAACTCAAATTTTCGCGAATCTAAAGTAAAAAAAAAAAAAAAAAAAACAGATTTAATTCAAATTTTCGCGAATCTAAAGTAAAAAAAAAAAAAAAAAAAAATCAAATATAATTCAAATTTTCGCGAATCTAAAGTAAAAAAAAAAAAAAAATCAAATATAATTCAAATTTTCGCGAATCTAAAGTAAAAAAAAAAAAAAAAAATCAAATATAATTCAAATTTTCGCGAATCTAAAGTAGAAAAAAAATAATAATTCAAATATAATTCAAATTTTCGTGAATCTAAAGTAAAAAAAAAAAAAAAAAAAAAAATCAAATATAATTCAAATTTTCGCGAATCTAAAGTAAAAAAAAAAAAAAATCAAATATAATTCAAATTTTCGTGAATCTAAAGTAAAAAAAAAAAATCAAATATAATTCAAATTTTCGTGAATCTAAAGTAAAAAAAAAAAAAAATCAAATATAATTCAAATTTTCGCGAATCTAAAGTAAAAAAAAAAAAAAAAAAAAAAATCAAATATAATTCAAATTTTCGCGAATCTAAAGTAAAAAAAAAAATCAAAATTAATTCAAATTTTCGCGAATCTAAAGTAGAAAAAAAAAAAATTAAATATAATTCAAATTTTCGCGAATCTAAAGTAAAAAAAAAAAAAAAAAAATCAAATATAATTCAAATTTTCGTGAATCTAAAGTAAGAAAAAAAAACAAATCAAATATAATTCAAATTTTCTTAAATATAAAGTAAAAAAAATCAGATATAATTCAAATTTTCGCGAATCTAAAGTAAAAAAAAAAAAAAACAAATCAAACATAATTCAAATTTTCGCGAATCTAAAGTAAAAAAAAAAAAAAAAAAAATCAAATATAATTCAAATTTTCGCGAATCGAAAGTAAAAAAAAAATCAAATATAATTCAATTTTCGCGAATCTAAAGTAAAAAAAAAAAAAAAAAATCAAATATAATTCAAATTTTCGTGAATCTAAAGTAAAAAAAAAAAAAAAATCAAATATAGTTAAAATTTTCGCGAATCTAAAGTAAAAAAAAATCAAATATAAATCAAATTTTCGCGAATCTAAAATAAAAAAAAATCAAATATAATTCAAATTTTCGTGAATAAAAAAAAAAAAAAAATATATATATATATATAATTCAAATTTTCGCGAATCTAAAGTGAAAAAAAAATCAAAATTAATTCAAATTTTCGCGAATCTAAAGTAAAAAAAAAAAAAAAAAAAAAAAAAAATCAAATATAATTCCAATTTTCGATTTCAGAACGGACCGCCACGTCTCATAAGGTCGACAATGCTAAGATACGTGAACCTAAACTGCGCTCTTATCTTCGCCAAAATTTCCCCGAAAGTCAAGAAGAAATTCCCATCTTACAAGGATCTAAAAGAATTTGGTGAGTTGAGTTACATAATTGTTATTGTCTCCTCTCCTTATCCTCCCTCCCTCCTTCTCCTCCATTCCTCTCCTTCACCTCTTCCCACACCCCTCTCTCTCTCCCTCTCTACCTCTTCCCACACCCCTCTCTCTCTCCCTCTCTCTATCTCCTTCCTCCCTCCCTCCTCCTCCATTTCTCTCCTTCACCCCTTCTCACACCCCCTTCTCTCTCTCCCTCTCTATCTCCTCCCTCCCCCCCTCCTCCTCCCCCAGCATCGCATCTCCTCACTCACAAACCAAACATACCCACACACACACACACCCCAACCCCAAACCCACACGGACCTACATCCTCCCCAACTCACCTCTTCGCCTCCTTCGACCTCAGGGTACATGACCTCCAACGAAATGAGGATTCTGGAGGCCCAAGGATCGAAGTCCCGAGTCCCCGTGGTGTTCCTGCCTCTCCTGTGGGCGTGCAAGCTGGTAGAGCGGGCGAGGGCGGCGGGTTACATCAAGGACGACTTCGGCGTGAAGCTCCTGCTGGAGGAACTGGGTAGTCTCAGGAACAAGAGTGGGATGCTGCTACGCTGGACGGAGATAAGCATCCCTCTCGTGTACACGCAGGTATGCTTAAGACCATATTAGGCGTTTGGTAATTAGCAATTTTATTTAATGGTGTGTAATAATGATACTAATGATAATTTGTCTTATCGTATCTGTTAATTTGGCGTATGTGAGAGGTATAACACATTATTTAAGACTGATAGTATTGTTGATGATGTTAACGAAAGGCAAGGAATTGGTCGTTATATCAATCGACTTGAAATTTAGATGATATATCTTTTCTAGTTCAAATTCAGATTATATATTATCATTATCGTTATTTATATCGTTACCATTGTCAGTGCTCATTTTAATTGTAACTGCCATTGTCATTATCATCAGTCATCAGTCATCATCACCATCACCATCATTATAATTACCACCACCACCATCATCATAATCACCACCACCATCATCATCATAATCACCACCATCATCATCATCATCATCCTTATCATCATCCATTTTCGAAACCCCCGCCTCACCAAGACGGCAACACCGAGCGTCTCCGATTCCCTCCCCCAGGTGGTGACTATGGCTGTGTATTCGTTCTTCTTCTTCTCCGTGTTGGGCCGCCAGTTCCTCGACCCGGCGCAGAACTACAACAACCGCACCATTGATTTCTTCGTCCCCGTCTTCACTCTGTTGCAATTCTTCTTCTACATGGGCTGGTTGAAAGTTGCCGAGTCGCTGGTCAACCCGTTCGGAGAGGATGACGACGACTTCGAAATGGACAAGATACTCGATCGCCATCTTGAGGTGTGGTGGAGGGAGGGGATTATTTTTTTTTCTTTCTTTATCTGTCTGTCTGTCTGTTTTTTTTTTCGTAAAGTTGGGGACGGTTTCGAGTTTTTTTTAATTTTTTATTCTAGAATATTTTTAGTTCATCATATTTTTTTGGAAGGATGTGTCTATTCTTTTGCCTTTCTTTCCTCCTTTCTTTACCTATCTATTTGTCTATTTTCTCGTCAAGTTGGGAGCGTTTTTGATTTTTTAAATCATAATCTTTTGGAGGAATATGTTTATTTTTTGCCTTTCCTTCTTTCTTTTTTTATCTATCTATCTGCCTATTTTCCCGTAAAGTTGGGGGCGTTTTCGAATATTTTTATTCAGGATTTTTTTTCATATCATAATTTTTTGTTAGAGGTAATTTCTTAATTTTCTTGACTATGGAGGACATACAAAATATACAACTTATACGCCTATAATACATGCCTATAATTATATACCTGGCAATCATTACCACCACAAATTCACAACAACAACCCCCTAATTTCCTCCCAAGATGTCCTACCTCCTCGGCAACATCACAACACTGGAAGACCCGACAGACCAGGAGGACATGTGCTGGGACAAGACCTTCTCCCAGCACCTGGACGACGGCGACCTCGGCCTCTTCAGCACCCCGACGCGCCCTCCGAGACCCTCCTTTGCCAAGAAGGAACAGCTGATCAAGAAGGCGTCCTCGGGAAGTCAGACGGACGTCCCCAACAGACAGCAGAACATCCTCAGCAGACAGCACTTGACCCTCGACATCCAGCCGGAGTCGCCGAAGAGTGGGACGTCATCGCAGCAGCGGGGACGACGTCTGAGCCGAGGACAACCTATCATCAAGGAGGACCTTCTGTCTGACGAAGGGGAAGACGCGGCGAGCGAGGGACTGGCA
>NC_091552.1:12239427-12244427 GCF_042767895.1 Penaeus vannamei
AAGAGAGGAAAGGAAGTGGAGATAAAGAATGAGGGAAGGAAAAAAAAACATCAAATGATGATATAATATGAAGAGAAGAAGAGAAGAGAGGAAGTGAGTGAAGAAACAATATCATGAAGATAAAATATGAGGAGAATAAGTAAGGAAAGCAGTTGAGGATAATAAGTCACAAATAAACATCATTTTCTCACGCCAGATGGTGATGAAACTCTATTAAATAATATCTCTCGTCACATATACTTTTAATGTGATATTCTAGATTAATGATTAACAAATAAATAAAAATACCGATATTTTTCCATTTGCATCTACGATTTTGAAAACTGGATGTCACTAGTTTACTATTATGCAAATTACCTTAATCTGACGGAGAGCAGCAATAAGATGAATTATGGCGTTATAAATTCATAATCAGACGCTTCTTTGAGAGACGTTGGTAGCGAGAGCACATGCTTATTGCTTTGAGAAACGTTGATGTCAAAAGCAAACGTTTATCCCTTCGAAAACGTTCATATCGGGATTAAACGTATGTCCTTTTTAGAAACGTTGATATTAGAATCAAATGTTTATCCCCTCGAAAACGTTCATATCCAAAGCAAACGTCTATTCCGTTGAGAAAAGTTGATATCAGGAATAAACGTTCGTTCCCTCGATAAACGTTGATACCAACAGCATACGTTTATCCCTTTGAGAAACGTTGATATCAGAAGCAAACGTTTATCCCTTCGAGAAGCATTGATATCAGGGTCAAACGTCTGTCCCTTTGAAAAACGTTGATATCAGAAGCAAACGTTTATCCTTTTGAGAAGCATTGATACCAGGGTCAAACTTCTATTCCTTTGAAAAACGTTTATATCAGAAGCAAACGTTTATCCCCCTGAAAACCGAACGTTTGTCCCCTTGAGCAATGTCGATATCAGGAGCCTACGTTTATTCCTGCGACAAACGTTGATATAAAAAACAAACGTTTTTTTCTTCTTCGAAAACGTTTTTATAAAAAAACAAACGTTTAACCTTTCGAGAAACAATGATAACAAAAACACACGCCTATGCCTTCGAGAGACGGTCATCTCCAAAGGAAAATACTCACGCACGTATTTTCATTCATTATCTCGCGGCAAAATTTATCAATGAACGCGACGCGCTGAATGAACGTACGTGGCTGCCTTCTCGGGATGAATGAGGCCGAGTTTATGAATGGGCGGAGAGAGAGAGGGAGAGGGAGAGGGAGAGGGAGAGAGAGAGGGAGAGAGAGAGGGAGAGGGAGAGGGAGAGGGAGAGGGAGAGGGAGGGAGGGAGGGACGCAGGGAGGGAGGGAGGCAGGGAGGGAGGGAGGCAGGGAGGGAGGGAGGGAGGGAGGGAGGGAGGGAGGGAGGGAGGGAGGGAGGGAGGGAGAGGGAGAGGGAGAGGGAGAGGGAGAGGGAGAGGGAGTGGGAGGGAGAGGGAGAGGGAGAGGGAGAGGGAGAGATAGAGAGAGAGGGAGAGGGAGAGGGAGAGGGAGAGGGAGAGGGAGAGGTAGAGGTAGAGAGAGAGAGAGAGAGAGAGAGAGAGAGAGAGAGAGAGAGAGAGAGAGAGAGAGAGAGAGAGAGAGAGAAGGGAGGGAGGGATGAAGATATACATACATATATATGTATATATATATATATATATATATATATATATATATATATATATATATATATATATATATATATATATATATATTCATATATATACACATATATATGTACATATATGTATATATGTATATATATATATATATATATATATATATATATATATATATATATATATATATATATATATATATGTGTGTGTGTGTGTGTGTGTGTGTGTGTGTGTGTGTGTGTGTGTGTGTGTGTGTATGTGTGTGTGTGTGTGTGTGTAGAGAGAGATAGAAAGAAAAAAAAAGAAAGAGAAAGAGAGAAAAACACCTGTCGTGAGCGGGCACCCGGAGGGCACGTACCGCCAGGAGAAGAGGGAGGGGGGGGAGGAGGGGGGAGGTAGGGGTAGAGGAGGAGGGGGGGTAGGGGGCATTTTGGAAGCGTCCGGTGGGGTAATTACCTCATTATTTGCGGCGGCGATTACACGCGCTCCGGGGGATGGGAGGGAGAGGCGGAGGGGTGGTGGTGGTGAGGGGGAAGGGGGGAGGCGGGGGAGAATGGTCGATCATCTGGCGTGCGTCAGTTTATTTCATTACTCAATGTAAGAAAGGATAAATGAAAACAAATTCAAACATAATATATATATATATATATATGTATATATATATATATATATATATATATATATATATATATATATATATATATATATATATAAACCATGGACGTAAAATAAAAAAATGGAATATAGAAAGAAAAATAGAAATGACATGAGAAGATAAACAGAAATAAAAAGACAAATAGATATGTAAAATAAATATGTGAAAAAAACAAAGGGCATGAAATAAGAGACAAAAACAATAAAAAATAAAGAATTAGAAATAGATAAATAAAAACAGACAATGAAAATAAAGAAGGATAATGAGAAAAGAGAATGTTAATAAATAAGCGAAAATAACAAAAACGACAAGAAAAGGTGGATAAAGAAATGAAAACAAAATATGAACATGAACAGATGAAAATTAATATGAAATTAAATATAAAAGATAAAAGAACAGAAAAATGAAAACAACTGAATGAAAAAAGAGAAAGAAAAAAAAAACAATCATTATTCAATATAAGAAATAGTCCACGAGTAAGTACGGATAAAAAAATGAAATAAAAAAAATGAAAATTGAAATAGTAAAAAGTGAAAAATTATGAAAAATAGAAATGAAAAAAATAGATGAAGAGTGACTTCCCCCCAAAAAAAAGAAAAAACAAGAAAAAAAAATGAAAAAGATAAAAAAAATCATACATACTTTGTAAATAGATAAACCGCTCCATTGATTATTATTGTTATCATCATTCTCATTTTCTTTTTTATACTCAATCCATCAATCCCAATCTACCAAAAACGAGAGAGAGAGAGAAAGAGAGAGAGAGAGAGAGAGAGAGAGAGAGAGAGAGAGAGAGAGAGAGAGAGAGAGTGAGTGAGTGAGTGAGTGAGTGAGTGAGTGAGTGAGAGAGAGAGAGAGAGAGAGAGAGAGAGAAAGAGACAGAGAGAGAGGCAGATAGACAGAGAGAGAAAGAGAGAGAGAGACAGACAGATAGACAGAGAGAGAAAGACAGAGATAGATAAATAGATAGATAGATAGGTAGATAGAGAGGACACAACTATCCCCTCCCAATCGCGATTATGATTCAAATCCGCTACTCTAATCACTCTAATCCTTCGCTTGGCTGAATCTGACCAATCGCTCTGACCGGACAATTTGAGCCGCGTCCGAAACTCCCGCCAATTTGTCGCCGACGCGCGTGTTCGGGTGAGAGAGCGAAGTCGAAGGTCGGAACAAATGGAGGGATACGTCGGTAAGGAAAAAATGTATGCTATATTTACTGATGAGGATAATGATATTAATAATGGTGATAATAATAGTAGTAATGATCATAAGAATGATGATAATAATGATAATAATGATGGTAATGATAATAATAATAACACTGATAATAATAATGATAATAATAATAATAATCATAATAATGGCGATAATCATAATAGTGATAGCACTAGTTATAACAATAGTACAACACAAAATTTAACAATCATAAGAATAGTAATGGTAATAATGTCAATGCTATTAATAATGATACTAATGGTAATCATGATGATGATAATTAATAATGATGATAATGATAATAATAGTAAAAATGAAAATAACAACAATAATAATAATGATAATAATAACAATGATAATAACGATGATGATAATAATAATAAGATAATAACAACAATAATGATAATAAGGATGAAAAAGAAATGAATGTGTAAATCCCATTTTCGCTTTCTTAAGAAAAAAAATGTATGGTTTTCATCATCTTTACTTCTTTATACTCAATCCGCCCCGCCCCCCCCCCAAAAAAAAAAGATAAATACAAAATAACAACAAAAAATAACACAACAAGAATAAAAAAAAGAAAAATCAGCGTACGAAACCACGACCTGTAAATCTGCACCGCTGCCCCATTCCCCAAACTACCCAATTAGTCCCCACACCGGACGCTGCTCTACCCGCGCCCCGTCTGACCCTCTCGTCTACATCTACCTGCCCGTAGACTAGGGCACGGGAGCCAGATCTTAGGGCACGCAGGTCCTAGATCCATCAAGCTATTTACCTGTCAACAGCGCGTCAGTGACTTCAATTATCGGACAACATCCATCACGAAACGAGTGTTTTGTTGTATGGGCGATGGGGTGGATATCCAGTGGGGGAAAAATACGGTAGCGTGTTTTTTTTTTTTTTTTTTTTTTGGTTAATTTATTCGTGTATGCCTGTCTGTTTGTCTCTCTCTCTGTATGTATGTGTCTGTCCTCTCTCTCTTTCTCTTTCTCTCTCTCTCATATATATATATATATATATATATGTATATATATGTATATATATGTATATATAAAATATATACATACGTACATGCATACATACATACATATATATGCATATATTATTATCATTATTATCATCTTAAGCTATATAATGAGCCACACTGAAAAAAGAGATTTATACCACCAAAGGTGTCAGTGCAGGTCAAGATACAGCTAAGAAAGAACGAAAAATAGAAAGTCAACTAATTACGTAAGAAAAATATGTTAGCTGACGTTTTAAACTTATCAAGAGTCGAAAAAGTTATAATCTCTGAAGGCAATCTATTCCAAAGTCTACAAATAGCAGTAAAAAAACATCTAGAAAACTGACTTGTAGACGATCGACTTCCATCAAATGTCATTGAATTGAGGGTCATATATATATATATATATACATATATATATATATATATATATATATATATATATATATATATATATATATATATATATATATATATGTGTGTGTGTGTGTGTGTGTGTGTGTGTGTGTG
>NC_091552.1:12249427-12254427 GCF_042767895.1 Penaeus vannamei
CTACCACTCACCACCCCAACCACCCCCACCCCCTACCACTCACCTCCCCCACCCCACCCCCAACACTCACCCCCCCTACCACTCACTTCCCCCCCCCCCTACCACTCACACCCACCCCCCCTACCACTCACCCCCCACCCCCTCCCCCTACCACTCACACCCTCCACCCTCCCTACCACTCACCCCCCCTACCCCCTACCACTCACTTCCCCAACCCACCCCCTACCACTCACCCCCCACCCCTTTCCCGCCTGCCCCCCCTACCACTCACCCCCCTACCCGCCCCCTACCACTCACCCCCCCACCCCCACCCCCCCTTTCCCGCCTGCCCCCCCTACCACTCACCCCCCTACCCGCCCCTTACCACTCACCCCCCACCCCCACCCCCCTTTCCCGCCTGCCCACGCCCGGGTACGTCCGAGCCAAGGAGAGTTTTTAAGGGACGCCCCGAAGCTGCGGAAGGTCGGGGTGAAGAGGTCGCCGCCTGCGTCAGTCCGCCCGCGGCACTGGCCCTGGGCGGCTAACCTGCCAAGCGACGCCCACAAAGGCGATCGGGCGGCGCGTCCTCAGGATGAATGGGCGTGGGGGAGGGGGAGGGGGAAGGGGGGTGGGGTGAGGGCGGCGGTATGTGGTTCAGCGCGGGGGTTTGATTTTGGGGGGGAGGGAGGGAGGGAGGGAGGGAGGGAGGGATAAGAAGAGGGAGGGAGAGGATAAAGGAAAAGAGGGATAGAAAGAGGAAGAGAGAGGATAAAAGAAAAGAGGGAAAGGGAGGAGAGAGATGGGAAGGAGGGAGAATGGGGAAAGAGGGAGAGGAAGAGGGAGAGAGCGAGGAAGAGGGCGAAAGAGAAAGTGGGAGAGGGAGAGAGAGCGGGGAGAAGGAGGGGGGAAGGGATAACGGAAGGGGGGAGGAGGAGAGAAGAGTAAAGAAGAAAGGGAGGAAGCGGCAAAAGGAAGAGAGGAAGAGAGGGAAGGAAAAGGAGGGAAATCGGGAGAGGAAGAGGGAGAGAGGGGGGGGGGGAGCTGGGAGAGAGGAGGGAGAGACAGAGAAGGGGGGAGCGGAAGGAGGAAGGGTAAAAAGAGGAAGAGAGGAGAGGAGGAGAAAGGGGAGAGGAGGGAGAGGGGAGGGGAGGGGAGGAAAGAAGGAAAAAGGAGAGGGAGGTTGGGAGGGGGAGGGGGAGGAGAGGGAGAAGGGAGAGGGAGAGGGGAGACGGAGAAAGAAAGAGAGGGATGTGCATTTTAAATATATGCACACGCACACACACATATATCTGTGCGTGTTTACACACACACACACACACACGCACACACACACACACACACGCACACACACACACACACACACGCGCGCGCACACACACACACACACACACACACACACACACACACACACATATATATATATATATATATATATATATATATATATATATATATATATATATATATATATATATATGTGTGTGTGTGTGTGTGTGTGTGTGTGTGTGTGTGTGTGTGTGTGTGTATGTGTGTGTGTGTGTGTGTGTGGTGTAAAATTCATACATACGCGTATACAGACGCGTACATATATATATTCTTCTATGCATGTATGCATCTTTATATGTATTATGTATGCAAGTTCGTATGAGTATGTGTTTATGCATACGCATGTATTTATAAAGTATATATAGATTATATCATATATATATGATAGATTACTGCATACAAGAGGAATGGCCCATAGAAAAACAACAAACAAAGAAAAAAATGAAGAAAGATACACACAGAGCCACGTATATGTACTTCTCAAGATGCACACTCAAGCGATCCTCTCGACCGGAAGTGGCGTGACACAACACTTCCCAGCATCCTTCGTCTGACCTGCATCCTCCTCCTGCGGCAGTCCTTGAGTCCTTTGTAGGAGTTTCGGGTCACAGGTCTTTTGAGTTGTTTTTTTTTGGTCATTTTTCTGATTTTTCCTTTTTTTTTTTTTACTTTTTTTTCGTTCTCTCTTTTATTTTTTTCTCTCTCAATTTATTTTCTGTCCCTCTCTTAATCTTTCTCTGTATGTCTGTCTCTTGTCTTTATCTCTCTTGTTCTTCCTTTCTCTCTGTCTGTCTCTTTCTCTCTCTCTCTCTCTCTCTCTCTATCCCCTTCCTCCTCCAGTTATCTTAGGACTTCCTTCCTCCTTATCTTCCACCTTACATTACCATCCGCTGACCTGTAACTAACTTTACCCACGCACAGTTGCCTTAAATTAAGTTGCGGTTAAATCTCATTCACAAAATTCTCAAGGATGGGGAAGATGAGGTTATATTTCATTCATAAAATCCTCGAAAACGTCGAAGCGAAGGTTAAATTTCATTCATAAATTATTTAAAAAAAAGGCGAAATGGTAAAAATTTTATACCAAAATGCTTTAAGACGGTGGAGTGCAGGTTAAATTATATTCACAAAATCCTCCAAAGATGGCGAAGTGGGGGTTAAATTTCATGAAAAAAATCCTCATAAGCGTTATACTGGAGGTTCAATATTATTCTCAAAATCCTTAAAGCGGAGGTTAAGATTTCATTAATAAAAATCCTCAAGGCGAAAATTAGGTTTAAATCTAATTCACAGAGTTCTCATGGACAACAAAGTGGTTTAAAATATCGTACACACACAAAAAAAAGGTAACGATCCAGGAGCTAAAATCTAATTCTTAATATACCCTAAGTCAGCTAAGACGAAGACAAATTTCATTCACAAAAAACCCTCAAAAATCAACGAAGCAAAAGTTGAAAATCTAATTAATAGAACCCCCAAAAGGTAGCGCAAAGCAGAGGTTAAAAATGTCATTCACAAAATCCTCAAAAGGCAGCGCAAAGCAGAGGCTAAACATCTCATTCACAAAATTCTCCCGGAGCGGCAGAAGAGGCACGCCCTTTCAAAGTGGCAGATCACGACACCGGCCGCGTGTGCCTGAGCCTGTGAGCGTGGAAGGTGTCTGTGTGTCCCCGGGCCATCATGTGGGGATGCCATAGGAACTACACCTGTAATTACCTCGCCGATTCAGAATTCAGGCTGAAAGCTCGCTGCTAGATTGATTTTATCCCTTAAGTAGTGTCAGCGGGAGGTGAGAGGGGTTAGGTAACAGTACGCGCGTCTTCGTCGAGGTGTTTTGAGCGCTATTAAACTCGCGGCGTCATTGTCTGAATTTGTTGTCACGTGACTCCGGTGCACAGTGCAGTTTTTGCATCTTTTTTTCTTTTTTTGCTCGATAGACCGTTTATCTCCGAACTTCTGCTGGGTTGATAACTTCCCGCATAAAGCTCTCCGCCAATCCGGAACCGGCCATGCGACCCTCCAGCCAATCATCTCAAAGACTCGTGACCGCGAGCACCAATCACAGCCAAGCACCCGGCTACACGTGACCAATCGCAGCGCGCGCTTACCTCAAGCGAATAGTTTTGAAAAAGAAATCGAAGTTTTCACCATAAATTCATAATTTGTCAGCAACATATACCCTTTTCTCTTTCCCTTGATGAGAAATATATACAAACCAAATTATAAACCAACTTTCAATATATAAACAACCTTAATTTACCCTCCATAGACGAAAATAACCCCGCGCAAAGAAGTAAGTGAACGAAAACATATGAGAGCGTCGTGTGTCATGGATGAGTCGTGTGTCGTGGGCAGGCAGGTTGGAAGCGTGACCCTCCAGACCGCCACGAGGCCTTCACAGGTGTGGACGTAAGTGCTCGAGCTCCGCCACGCCGCCACCGCACACGTCGAGTCAGTCGTCCGCTTCAATCGCACGACCATGGGGGTTCAGCAGCAGCAAGTCGTGAACAAGGCCAGGGCGCCGAAGCCGGTCAGCGAGGCACGGAAGGTAAAGAACCATCGCGTTTAGGTCGTGTGGTGATTTAGAAAATAATGAGATGAGGTGATTTTTAAGTGCGCGAGATTTTTTTTTTTTTTCAATGGTTTGTTTTCTTTTTTTTTTTGTTAGGTATTTTGTTTTGTGGACATTAGATAATTAGAATGTTTGGACTTATTGTTTTTTCTCTCCTTTTAGATTCGGAAGCCACTGATGGAGAAGAAGCGACGCGAGCGAATCAACACGAGCCTGAACGACCTCGCCCGCCTCCTCACGGACGCCAAGATGGTCAAGTCCGACGGCGGCGCCAAAGCCAACAAGCTGGAGAAGGCCGACATCCTGGAGCTGACCGTGAAGCACCTGAAGGCGCTGAAGACCGAGGGGGGAGACGCCAGGGCCGAGGACGCGCCGACGGAGGAGCCGGCCGTCGCCAGCTACAAGGAGGGCTTCACGAAGTGCATGGGCGTGGTGGACCAGACGCTGAGCAAGGCGGGGAAGGACGCGCTCCGGGAGCGGCTTCTGACTCACCTCCAGTCCTGCCTCAAGACGCTGCAGCCTGTCCCCGCGCCCACAGACGCCCGCGACGCCCACACGCCGCAGCCGTCGGAGGACACGCCCAGCAGACTCGCCGCGCCAGATGCACCTGTTACGCCCGCGACCAGCGAGGGCGCGCAGGAACCCTCTCCAGTGCAACAGGAAGGTGCCAAAGACGACAGTGCCGCGAAGGACAGTGCCAACCCCGAGAGAGCCGCGAATGAGGCCCCGCGATTCACCCTGGTGCCAACCCGCCTCCCGACGGGCGCCGTCGCCTTCCTGATCCAGGGCGGGCTAGACCCCCGCCTCCTCCTTCCGCAGGACCTCGCAGTTGTATCCTCGAATGCCACGAGTGTCGCCACGCCCTCGTCCGTCGCCTCCGCCACGCCCGCAGCGCAGCCCGCCGCCCAGTGCCCGCCCACGCCCCCTCCCTCCTCCACCCCCTGCGCCCCAACACCCTCAGCCTCTCCGTCCGCCACGCCCGTCTCCTCGCCTGCGCCCTCGCCCGTGCACTTCCAGTGTCCCTCTCCCGCCCGAGTGCCGTATCCCACCCACCCTCACGCCCACAGCCCGCCCACGCCGCCGCCCAGCGTCTCCCCGCAGAGCTTCCCTCGCGAGTTCAGTC
>NC_091552.1:12264427-12269427 GCF_042767895.1 Penaeus vannamei
ATTAACAGCTTAAAGAAAGAAAGAAAGAAAGAAAGAAAGAAAGAAAGAAAATACAGAAAATGAAAAACTTGCAGAAGAAAGATAAAACCAGCAAACAAAAAAGAAAGTTAAAAGTTAAAAAAGGGTGTATTAAAAAAAAAGAAATACAGAAAATGAAAAACTTGCAGAAGAAAGGTACTTAACAAAACCAAAGAAAATTAAGAGTTTAAAGAAGAGATACTTAATAAAACCAGAAAGAAATAAAAGAAAATAAAAAGGTAAAAAAACAGGTTGAAAGACAGAAACTCATAGAGAAAATTAACAGCTTACAGAATAGTGGGCATTTACAAAAGAAAAAAAGAAAAAAAAAAAAGAGAAATACAGAAAATTAAAAACGCAAGAGAAAGATATCAAAACCAGAAAGAAAAAAAGAAAATTAAGAGTTTAAAGAAAGGGGTACATAAAAAAACAACAGAGAAATACGGAAAAAATAATAAATAAAAAAAAATAATAAAATAAATAAACAGAGAAAAACAGCAAATAAAGATCTTGCAGAAGGAAATATTTATAGCGGCGTCGAGCGTGGCCGAGAGCAGTGGGCGGACGGAGGCCACACGTCGCCGCCCGCCCCCCCCCCTCACGCCCACCCTCACCCCCTCCCTCAGTCCCTTCTCTCTCTCCCAATCCCTCTCTTTCCCCCCTCCCTCTTCTTCATCTCCTCTCCTCGTTCGCTCTTCTGTCTCTCATTCACCCCTCTCTCTTCCCATTCTCTCTATCCACCTATTAATTCCTTTTATCTCTCTCTCGTTTCATCCCCACCCCTTCTCTCCCCTCTCCCCCGACACTCCTTAAAAATGTCCTCATAACTTCATGTCCTCACAGTTCCTCCCCTCATTCACCCCACCCTCTCCCCTTCCCCACTCATACCCCTCTCCCTCTCCCCCTACAGTCCTCCTACTCTCCTACCCACTATCTACATTCCCTCCTCCTCCTCTCCTTCCTCTCCCCAACCGACTTCATCCCCCTTCCTCCTCATTCACCCCCTCCACTCACCTCTCTCTCTCTCCCTCATCCACCCTACCCCATTCCCTCTCTTCCCTCCAAACCTCATCTCCCTTCCTCCCTCCCCACCACCTTCCCTTCTCATCCAATCTCCTCTCCTCCTCCCCAGATCCACTGTCCCTCATCCACCTCTCTCATTTCTCTCCCTTCCTCATCCCCTCCTCTCTTCCTCCTTCCCCACCCCCACTTCCCTCCCTCCTCCTCATTCACCTCTACTCCTCCCTCTCTCTCTCATCAAGCCTTTCCTCCCCCTCCTCATCATTTTCCTCACACCTCGCGCCCGTCCCCCGGGGGAATGTCCGAGCAGAGGCGCAGGTGTCCGTCCAGCAGGGTGCTTCTGCCTGCCGCTTGCTTTGCTTGCTTGAGTTCGTCCTGTTGCTTGGTCACCGCTTGCTTGCTTTGCTCTGTTTTTGGTGTATATGTATTTATTTTTGGTTTCTTTTGGTCTTTATTTGTTTTGCCGGATTGTTTTTGTTTATTTATTTGTTTTGTTTTACTGTTGCTTTCATAGTTTTTTTCGTTTTTTAAAGATTTTTGTTGTTTCTATTTTTTTTCTTTCTTTGCTTATAGTGTTTTGTTGTTGTTTTTAGTGTTCGAGAGTTATTAGGATAGGATTCCTTCATCTTAAAAAAATGTGAACAAATTAATGACCTTTAAAACTTGATTCCATTTATAAACAAAACTATACAGTTCCTTATCTTTTGTCTTTTTTATTTATTAAGAGCTTGAATATACGAAACACAAAATTAATTATCTTTTTTTCAAAAGAAATTCAAAATAATCGTCCGAACACCTAAGCTTCTCTGGCGTTCGAAGCCGGCGAACGAACACCACCCGAGGCGGCGGATCAAAGGTTTCGGACGCGGCCTTCACTTCCTGGCGGAGAAGGAGCGAGCGACGCCTTTGGGCCATCAAGGTGCTCCTCTCTCTCTCTCTCTCTCTCTCTCTCTCTCTCTCTCTCTCTCTCTCTCTCTCTCTCTCTCTCTTCGCTCAGAGCAATATCTCTCTCTCTCTCTGTCTGTTTGCTCTGTGTGTCTTTTTCTTCTCCTCTCTGCTCTCAGTCTAGATTTCCTCTCTCTTTCTTCTTTCTTCTCTTCTTTCCTCTCTCTTTCTCTCTGTCTCTTCTCTCTCGAAAGAAGCGAGAGAGGCGAGAGAGAGGCAAGAGAAGTGAGAGAGGCGAAAGAAGCGAGAGAGACGAGAGAGCCGAGAGAGGCGAGAGAAGCGAGAGAAGCGAGAGAGAGGCGAGAGAAGCGAGAGATGCGCTAGAGAGGCGAGAGAGGCGAGAGAAGCGAAGGAGAGGAGAGAGACGAAAGAGCCGAGAGAAGCGAGAGAGAGACGAGAGAACCGAGAGAAGCGAGAGAGCCGAGAGAAGCAAGAGAGAGAGCCGACAGAGAGCCAAGAGAGCCGAGAGAGACGAGAGAGGCGAGAGAAGCCGCCGGGATGAGGCTGGCGCTACGGCCGAGCGGAAGAGCCGCGGGCGAGCGAGCGAGCGCGGATGGCGAGACTGATTGTTACTACACGTGCGGATGCCTCGTGCTGGGGGGGGCAGAGGGAAGGGGGGTCGTAGGGGAGGAGGGGGGAAGGGTAGGAGGGGAGGGAGGGGGAGGTAGGAGGAGGGTGAGGGGTGGAGAGGAGTGAGGAGGGGGTAGGAGGAGGAGGGGGAAGGGCAGGAGGAGGAGCGGGAGGAGGAAGGGGAGGGGGGAAGAGTGAGGAGGAGGAGGGGTGGGGGGAGGAGGAGAGGGTGAGGGGGAAGATGGTGGGGGGAGGAGGGGGAGGGGGAGGGAAGGGGGAAGAGTGGAGGTAGGTGAGGAGGTGGGTGGGGAGGAGGGGGAGGGAGAGGAGGAGGAAGAGGGGGAGGGAGGAGGGAGGAAGAAAAGGAGCAGGAGAAGGAGGAAGAGGAGGAGGAGTGGGAGTGGGAGGGGAGTGGAGAGCAGGAGAAGGAGAGGAGGAGAAATAGGAGGGGATAAATGAGGAGTAAAAGGAGGAGGAGGAGGAGGGGAGGACATGGAGGAAGAGGAGGAAGAGGAGGAGAAGAGGCAGGCGATGGGTGCTGTGTCTGCCCAAGTTAATAACATAATAGTGAAAGATTGAAAGAATGGAAGAAAGAAAAAACTGAGAGAAAAAGTGAGGAAAATGGTATGGATGAATGGATGGAAAATTGACCCTAAATGTATGTCCAGACGACACTCAGATCTATTTAAGAATTGCCAAATTTCTCAAATCTTTTGGTTGAATATTTTACCAATGTCTGTCTCTCCCCTCCCCCCTCTCTCTCTCTCTTTTTTTTCTGTCTCTCTCTCTATCTGGCTCACTCTCACTCTCTCTCTCTATCTTTCTCTGGCTCTCTCTCTCTCTCTCATTCTCTCTCTCTCTCTCTCTCTTTCTCTCTCTCTCTCTCTCTCTCTCTCTCTCTCTCTCTCTCTCTCTCTCTCTCTCTCTCTCTCTCTCTCTCGGTCTCTCTCTTCCTCTCTCTCTCTCTCTCTCTCTAGCTCTTTCTTCCTCCCTTTCTCTCTCTCCCTCTCTCCCTCTCTAAGTAATAACAACAATTATAATAATAATAATAATGATGATGATGATGATGATAATAATAATGATAATAATAATAATATTATTATTAGTAGTAATAATAATAATAATAATAATAATAATATAAAAATAACTTTAATAATAATATCCGATTCGTTTGTGATACGAAAGAAAAATGAGTGGGTCGTTAAAAGACTTTGGCGGTGTCCGAACGTCCAGCTCGATAAAAGCGGTGTTCGTTTTTGATTTCATGCGGCAATGTATTTTCAGTGTTTATTGCCTTTATAATTACCTGTAATACTTGTGTAACTTGGATTGGATTAATAAACTGAAATTGGCAAATTAATTGATGAAGTTTCGTTTACAAAATTATATACCTATACGAGTGTAATCTTTTGTTGACAAGATATTTAAAAGCAAGGTACCGTTGAAAAAAACAAGATATTTATAAGATAAACAGATAAACAAACAAGCAAACAGATAATTAAATGATTAAATAGTTAGATAAAGAAATTAATCGACACATGGATGAACGGATCAATAGACAAACAAACAAATACTTGCATACATCAACAAAATAAATAATTATAAATAAATTCAAACCAAACCCAAACAAAACAATTAAATCCATAAACAATAAGACATGAAAAATAAAGAGAACATCCCCCAACACTGCAGGGTAGTTGACCGCTCGGCGAAACAGCCCGCGGGCTTTTATACGCCGCCAGAGTCTCGTCTCTGGGCTGTTCCACTGAGGCGCGAACCGAACACGCGGCCACGGTATAACCTGCGGATTCCTCGCGGCCGAATCAGAGGCGCCCCCGACCGTAACCCAAGGGCGGAGATTACGGAGATGACGGAGGCTTGCGTTAGACTTGCGGAGGATTGAAGGAGAGGCTCGCGGAAACTCGGGAGCTGCGGAGACTTGCCGAAACTCGGGAGAGATTCACGCAGAGACTGGCAGAGACTACGCGAAGACTTACGGCGCCTTGCAGGGGGAGGCTGCGGAGAACCCCTCGCCAAGGATGCGGACGGTTCGAGGATGAGGACGCCGGAAGCCCTGATGGAAGGAGGATGAGTGGACAGATTTCAGGAGGTAATTAGTGAAGCCGTCTCGCTCTCTTAGGTTAACTAATACACGCTGACCAGGGTGACGCCGCGCTTGAATGTGCTCGAGGAATAAGACTTCCGTTGCTTGGACCCTTTCACTTCCACTAAGGGGGGAGGGGAAGAGGGAGAGGGAGGAAGGGAAGAGGGAGAGGGAGAGTGAGAGGGGGAGAGGGAGAGGGAGGGAGAAAGGGAGGGAGAGGAAGAAGACAGGAAGAGAGAGGAAGAGGGAAAGGAAGAGGGAGGGAAGACAGAGGGAGATAGATAGATAGATAGAGAGAAAGGGAGAAAGGGAAAGAAAGAGAAAAAGAGGGAAAGAGAGAGAG
>NC_091552.1:12276927-12279427 GCF_042767895.1 Penaeus vannamei
CCTCCCTGGCGCGCAAGATTACCCGAAACCCGATCATCATAGGCTCATTAGCGAGCCCCAATGTCCACACTGTAAAACGAGTCCTTTTTTTACCCCAACGTTGAGGTTTCATTAGATGTATTGATCTCGGGGATGTAATGGCTGCTTTTAGCCGCTGTTTACACCCCAAAACTCTTCCTCTTTCGCTCGCACATTGTCCGAAAGTCCTCCAGGGAAATAGAGTGAGTTTGCAAATACCTCGAGGGTGGCGGAGCGTGGCCTGCAAATGTGCCCACGACCAGGCCGTGAGCGTGTGTGTTTGCGGGCTTGTGTGCACGTGGGGTACCCCCTGTGTGTACTCGGGGTCTGTGCGGGCTAAAGACCAGGCATTTTAGCGATGGTTTTCGTTAAAGATATATACATATTGCGATTATGAAGTGAAGAAAGTTCTATAATGGAGGAATGTCATGGCTTTATGAGGTTGATTTCCGAAGGATTCTTCTGCAATATCCTGTTGCATTTTGGTTCGAGTGAAGTGAGTGTTGCTATAACACGGGTGCGTTTAAACCTTTAGAAAAGCTGAGTAAAAAAAGAAAGAAAAATAAATGAATATAAAAATATGTCGTTCAATTTCTCGACACAATATTCCGCTCCATTCTTAGAAGTTGTTTTTTGCCGGAGCACCGATAGGATGGACGATCGGATCTTTTAATAATGAGAAGGATAAATGGAAGCTTTGTGCAACGCTAATGACACGTCGCTTTTGGCTAGATTGACAATACCTTTTAAATCACTGTGGTGGAGTTCCTTACTTCTTTTTTCCTTCAGTGCTTCCACAAAGCAACACTCTGGATATATTATATAAGAAACTGTCTGAATTAATTGGAATTACATATAGCTTTCTACTTTCCATTCAAGTATGTCGTAGTCTTGTGCAAACGAGAATTTGATTGATAGATTTTTCTTGTTACTTGATTGTGCGAAATCAAATGCTTTTCTTTTCATATCTTTAGAATTTTGCTGCATTTTTACCTTTCACTCAGGGATCATGATGAAAATGTCAGCGAAATGAGAATGATAAAATGGTCACAACAAAAGCAACAACTTGTACTAATGGTATTACAGCTGTTACTATGTCTAGTGCAGCTTCCACAACTATTAGTTTAGTACAAATATTGCTTTTAATAACACTGCTTTTGTTACCACTACGACCACCACCACCACTACTATTACTACTACTACTACCACTGCCACTACCGCTATTACTACTACATTTGTTCATCTACTACTACTACTGCTGTTTCTACTGTTACTACTGCTTCTACTTTCTACTACTACTACTACTACTACTACCACTACTACTACTACTACTACTACTACTACTACTACTACTACTACTACTACTGCTACTGCTACTACTACTACTACTACTACTACTACTACTACTACTACTACTACTACTACTACTACCACCACCATTACTACTACCATTACTACAACTCATAATACTACAACTGCCACTACTCATCCAACTACAAATACGATAATTTTACTACAACAACAACAACTATTATCACTACTACTATAGCTAAATTACTATTACAATTACTACCACTGATACTACCACAACTGCTGCTACTGTAGATGGCAACAACATTGACAACAAAGAAAATTAAGGTAATGACAGTGATAAAAAATGTAATCCTTTGACTGTTTTTATAAAGATTCTATTCATCTCATTATTCTCTGATCATTAATTCCTCGTTTGTAAATGGATTAAGCAATTATCTCCTTTTCTCATTTGCATAATTTAAGTTCATTTTCTTATCAACGTTGCATAATGATACGAGAAATCGATGGTGTACTTTTAAGGCCTAGTTTGAAGGCTATGTATTGTCCATTGTTGGAATACTTCTGGAAATTCTATATATATATATATATATATATATATATATATATATATATATATATATATATATATATATATATATATATATCTTTATATATCGGTAAGCAGGAAGATGTCTTGGTTGCTCGTATCTCAATTATAAGACGAATATCCAATATGAATGTCATTTTAGGTGTTGTTTCGCATAGCAAACGCCTCTTGATTTTTCCTTAACTCTTTATATTTCGGTAAGTAATGTGAGTTCATGGTTACTCTTATTTCAGTTAAGAGATGAATATTCTGATCATATGATTTTTTTGGGAGTTGTTTTCATGTTGCAAAAACATATGACTAGGACAGAGACAGACAGGAGATCGATGAGTCATGAAAAATTTTCCCCCCTGGATCCCCTCCTCCCTCCTCCCCCTCCCGCTTCTCCCCCCTAGATCGCCCCTCCCCGTGGATCCTCCCCCCGCTTCTCCCCCCTGAATTCCTCTCCCTCCTCCCCTACCCTCCTCCTCCCCTTCCCTCTTCCCCCCCTAGATCTCTCTCTCCCTGGACCCTTCCCCTCTCTCCCCTGGCTACCCTTTCCCCCGCTTCCCCCCCTAGACCCCCTAGCTCCCTCCCCCAGCA
>NC_091552.1:12284427-12289427 GCF_042767895.1 Penaeus vannamei
ACAAGCAAGGAAGGCGAGATGGGAAGAGGGAGGGGGGGGTAGCAGGTTCATGAGGAAGGGAAAATGAGAATAAAAATCACAAAAATTTATAACACTCTTCGTTGCCATTGTGAAGGAAGAGAGAGAGAGAGAGAGAGAGAGAGAGAGAGAGAGAGAGAGAGAGAGAGAGAGAGAGAGAGAGAGAGAGAGAGAGTGAGTGAGTGAGTGAGTGAGATAGAGATAGAGATAGAGATAGAGATAGAGAGAGAGAATAGAGAGGGAGGAGATAAGAGAGAGAGAGAGAGAGAGAGAGAGAGAAAGATATCAAGATATCTCTGAACGTAATTCTAAGAATATTCAGCAAAATATGTTACAGAAATTATAGGTAAAGAAGAGTATTTATCAAAACATCAAAGAAATGTAGACTAAAGAAGAAAAAACAACAACTAAATTCCAAGAGCACGTGTCAAAAACAAACATATAAATCACATCTTCCAGGCTTTATAAATTGCCTTACTAAAATATCATAAAGATATATATATTCCCAGCTTCTTCTCAGGAAATCGTGACTACCAAGTAAAAAAAAACATTTACGAAACTGTACATAATACACAAATCATGCAAACACTCATACACACACTACGGACATCCATACATAAAAAACATAGGCACCTCGAGGTCAAATAAAACCAAAATCGTATTAATTTCCATTTGAATATGATCCTTATTTCCATCACCCAAATCGAATAGAGGTTTCGGAGAAGTGAAGTGAGGTGAGCAGGTGAGACGCGAAGCAGGTGGGAAGAGCGGTATGACAGGTTAAGCAGAGGTTAAGCAGGGCAGCAGAACGAGTGGGAAGGACGGTAAGGAAGGAGAAGAAGATATTAGCTAAAGTAGAATGGTAAGAATTAAAAGTCAGAATAAACCAGAAGAGTAAGGTAATGAGAGAGAGAGATAAGGAGAGAGAGGGAGAGAAAGTGTGTGTGTGTGAGAGAGAGAGAGAGTGAGAGAGATAAGGGAGAGAGAGAGATAGAGAAAGACCGAAAGATAGAGAAAGATAGAAAGATAGAGAAAGACCGAAAGATAGAGAACGATGGAAAGAGAAAAAGAAAGAAAAAAAATACAGAAAGAAAGAAAGAAAGAAAAAAAAGAAAGAGAACCCCACGCACCCACAGCAGAAGCCCAAAAGCGTGGTCAAGCCGAAGGGCGGGTGGGCACGAGAGCCTTCAGTCGGGCATGAGGGCGCCGGTAGGGCATAGGGCGGGCGTCGGACACGTTGTATGCGGTAGACGGTCGCCACAGGTAGTAACGGTCGCTTCCTATACCGGCCGGCCCCCGAGGTCAGGTTAAGCCCACACGCAAAGCACAATGGACGCGTGTTAACTAAGTCTTTCGTTAATCCAAATACATCGTCTTTCTCCCTCTTCTCCGCTTTCGCTTCTCCTGGCGGGCGAGGGTCGACGGCGTGCCTCTCCTGAAGGACCTTTGTTTCACTGGGTTGTATTCTGCGATTACAAGGTCGGGGCGGTCGGGGGTGGGGTTGGGGTGGGGTAGGGTGGAGGGGGGTCGATGCCTTGGTCACTTTTCTTTCTTTCTTGCTTGCTTACTTTCTCTTTGCTCCTTTCTTTCGTCTTTACTTTTTTTTTTTTTTTTTTTTTTTGGTTTTCTATTCTTTCTGTTCTGTTTTTCATGCTTTCTGTGCTGTCTTTCCCTGTCTGTTTCTCTGCCTCTGTCTGTCTGTCTGTCTCTCTCTGTCTTGTCACTGTGTCTCTGTCTCTCTGTCTGTCTCTCTGTCTCTCTCTCTCTCTCTCTCTCTCTCTCTCTCTCTCTCTCTCTCTCTCTCTCTCTCTCTCTCTCTCTCTCTCTCTCTTTCTCTCTCTCTCTCTCTCTCTCTCTCTCTCTCTCTCTCTCTCGCTCGCTCGCTCCTTCCTTTATCTCTATTACTGAATGCAAACATTTATGTATCTATCAGCATTTGTGTGTTTCTGTCTATCCTTACATAGATATCTTTATCGCTCTCTTTGCTTATTTATATATTTGCATCTTCCCATAGAAAGTATACTTAAATGAATATATGAAAGTGTCTGTACGTATGTGAAGGACCTTCCTTTGTTTTTATTTCATTCTGAACATATCTTCTTTGTCATAGATTTTCCTATTTCTAAATAAATAAATAAATAGATAAATAAATAAATCTACCCGCTTAAGAAATATTGAAAAAATGGAAAAAAAAAGAAAAAGAAGAAGAAGAAAAAAAACCTCACTCATTCCGACAATAAATCTCCGACCAAACCACCCTGGTATTCTTCTCCCGTTTGTACCAGTTGGTATCCACGAGCCTATGCGATGTTTTGTGCTCGTCCCGGTACTAATACCTGTCCTGACATCGTGGTACAGACTGACCGGTGGAGGCGCTCTGGATTACTCTCTAAATGGCATTGAAGTTACCGCGGCGTCGGTCAGGGCGAGGAGGAGGAGGAGGACGAGGAGGAGGACAGGGTGCGGGTGGAGGGGAGGGAGGGGAGGGAGGACGCGGTGGGGGTGGAGGGGAGGGAGGGGGGTGGTTCGGAAGGGGGGGAGGAGAGGGATGGTTGGGGGAAGGAGGGATGGGGGAGGTGTATTGGTTCGGAGGGGGGAGGGGGGAGAGGGATAAGTTGGGGGAAGGAGGGAGGGAGGGAGGGTGTTGAGGAAGGAGGGAGGGAGGGAGGGGCGAGGGGAAGAGATGAGGAGGAGGAGGAGGAAGAGGAGCGGAGAAGAGAGGAGTTGGGGAGGGGTAGAGAGGGAGTGGGGAGGAAAGGAAAGGGAGAGAGGGAAAAGAGAACAGAGAGAGGGATGGGAGGAAATGGAGAGAGAAGGAAAGGAAGAAGGGAGAGGAGAAGGAAGAGGAAATGAGGATAGGAGAAAGAAGGGGAAAAAAAGAGAAGAGAAGAGATAAGAGGAGAGGGAGAAAAGACGAGAGCAACGAGAGCGAGTTGGAGAAAGAAGAAAAATAGAAGAGAGAAGAAAGGAGAGAAGAAAAGAGAATGAGAAGAGAAAGAGGCACACATCCAAAGAGGAGGCTTAGCTCCGGAGGCTGCGATGGAAATGAGGTTCAGAAGCCCAGGATGACTGACGGAGGCGGGCGTGGGATGGGAGAGTCGCCCTGGTCAGCCACAGAGGCAAAATTTCATGCTTCCGTTAGTCTGTTGGTCTCTCTGGTGACCAGGGGAGGCAGGGAGGGTGTTTGTAAATGAGTAGGGAGGGAGATAAGAGAGGAAAGGAGAGACGAGGAAGGAAGAGAAGGACGGGGATTAAGAACTCCGAGTGAAAGGAGCTGGGATGGAAAAGGAGAGAGAGCGAGGGAAATAAGGGATCGGTTTTCACACATCTTAGGGAAAAATAAAAATTACATACGAAACATATCTAGAAGAAGAAAAAAATACAATATATACAAACCGAATATAACGTACAGCAAACCCCACAAATCCATACAAACTTACTATAACTCTATCTACTCTGACGTTAACGAAATCCAAAAGTTATTTCGTGTAGACACTTACCTCCCCCCCTCCCCATGCAACAACATATCCCAACAGACCCCCTCCTCTAACTCCCTCTAAGTAAACAATACTCCCTCGATCCTCCTCCAGACGAAAGCACATACTCCAGGGTCAAAGGATAAAAGTCAGAAGGCAAAGAGCAGGTAGGAGAGGAAGGAGAGGAGAGAGAGGGAAGGATAACCTCAGGTATAGGGTTTATGACAGCTGGATAAAGGTAGGAGGTGTAAGGACAGAGGTTAGGGATGTAATGACTGACATGACACGGCGGAGAGAGGTGACAGGAGGAACGCGTGTGGTATGTGGGTTGGGTGGACGGATGAAGTGACTAAATTCCTTAGGGAGAGGAAGGGTAACAGGAAAGAGGTTTTGGAGGTTGGGATTTTACCTTGGAGAAATCTGATTTTTTTTTCACTCTTTTTTTTCTCCAAGGAATTCTAGAGTTTTGCTTTTTCCGAAACATCTGTTGTCAGGGTTAGACCACGAGCCCTAAATCGGGTTGGATTAATCTGGCCGATATCTCAGGTAGAAATTATAGATTAGGAAGGATCTAATGATAGAAAAAAAAAAAAAAAAGGAGAGAGATAGGGAGAAAAAAAAGGTTTTGGGTTACGTAAAAAAAGCGAAAGTTGTTTCATCAAAGTGACAAGAGGAAAAGATAAGGAGGGAGATGGGAAAGTTACGTTAGGCGAAAGGGAAAGCGGTATGTACCAGAGCAAGTAATGATAGAGACCCATTTTGTGGGGGAATTAAAGACAAGTGGGGCATAACACAGACAGGAGAGGCTCAGTACAGACAGACACGAAAACTGACACATAGTAGGAATTAAAGTAATAAGAATAAACAAAAAATGAATAAAATCGACGGCAGTAATAAGAAAGATGGTGGTTATAGTCGTAAAAGGCGCCGATAGTGATGACGAAGCGATAGTGAAACGTCGATAACACCTAAAATAGTGACGCAGATGGGGAGAATGAGAGGTAGGAGGGGAGAGGAGGTAAGAAGGGGGGGGTAGGGGGAATGTTGTGGGCGTGGGGATGAGGAGGCGTTGGGAGAGGGCGTGGGAGGGAGGTTGCCCTGCCCTCTGCCTCCCCTCCCCCCCTAGAGCTGGAAGAGGGTGACAATGAGGGGCTGTGATCCATCAGAATCAGTCAGCGGAGTCATCAGTCACAACAATGGCGCAGGTGACAATGACCAAAGAGACATCGCCAGGCGTACCAACCTCTCTCCTTCCCTGACCCTCACCTTCCCCCTCAAAAAACAACCGTATATTCCCCTCATTTATAGACCCAGACCTAACCAGAAACACCAAATCTAACATCACAAGCATAAACCAGCCATAATCAACCTTTAAAAGCAGCGAAGACGACACCCACGCGAACGCAGAGAGGGAGCGCCATGTTGGTACGCCTGCGCGGCCATCGGAGGATCGCAGAAAGGCCGCCATTGTTGACATTTACCTGTAATATCGCGGATGACGCAAAT
>NC_091552.1:12299427-12301927 GCF_042767895.1 Penaeus vannamei
GTCCCTCGGTGATGTGCCGTGGGTCGTTCCGGTATTGTACCAGAAAATTTCCCCGGTGTTGTGCCACGAAGCTCCCCCTGTTGTTGTGCCATGGAGCGTCCCCTGGTATTGTACCATGGAGGGCCCCTCGGGATTGTGCCATGCAGAGACCCTTGGTACTACCCCTTGAAGCGTCCCCCTGGTGTTGTGCCATGCAGTACCCATTGGCATTGTACCATGAAACGTCCCTATTTGTGCCACGGAGCGCCACCCGGTATTATACCCTGTAACGTCCCCGGTATTGTGCCTCGGTGTCCGGTGCGAAGCGAACAGGTCAGCGCCGGGAAAGCCGATTAGCTCCGTCGTGTTTCGAGGCGCGTCTGGAGGCCGAGACAACGGAGGCACAAAGACCCGAGTAACGGCCGGGAGTCCTCGGGGGAAGGGCAGTTATTTCTTGGGTTTCTTGGACGGGAATGGCGTAGCTTCTGTGTGTGTGTGTGTGAGTACATCTCTCTCTCTCTCTCTCTCTCTCTCTCTCTCTCTCTCTCTCTCTCTCTCTCTCTCTCTCTCTCTCTCTCTCTCTCTCTCTCTCTATATATATATATATATATATATATATATATATATATATATATATATATACATGCACACACGCATACAAATACATATATATCCATATATATACTCACACACACACATACATGTATGTATATAACCACGTTATTCACACAAACACAAATCTATCCCAATCATCACCTGCGTTATGCTCAAGTATAAAAGCAATTACACCTAACAACACACCAGTCCACCGTAAAAGCGAGCGGCTTGGCCAATCCATTTCTCCAAAAGGTGTCACCTGCTTTTGAACGACTTGGAGCGCAGGTACGTCATCGGATTCCGAAATGCAGGTGTTTAGGTTATAGAACATGTGTTGTCTGTTGTGTGAGTTGTTTTACTCTCCGTTGTGGCGAAGGAATGATTTTGGTTATCTTTATTTCGAGCAAGCAAGATTCATCCTACATCTGATATCATATTATCTAGAGATAGATAGATAGATAGATAGATAGATAGATAGAGATAGATTATAGATTGATAAATAGATAGATAGATAGATAGATAGAGAAAGAGAAAGAGAAAGAGAGAGAGAGAGAGAGAGAGAGAGAGGGAGAAAATGAGTAGAGAGAGAGAGAGAGAGAGAGAGAGAGAGAGAGAGAGAGAGAGAGAGAGAGAGAGAGAGAGAGAGAGAGAGAGAGAGAGAGAGAGAGAGAGAGAGAGAGAGAGAGAGAAAGAATATGACATTAGATGTAAAATTCTATTAGAATATACTTTGAATATTGCAAATAAAAAAGAATCATAAGAATGCAAGGTGTCTGTCATTTACATAAATTGCTCATGCGAATACCATTAACAAGAATTCCAATACATGAATATAACCACATCAGGTTCAAACAATAACAACACTCGTTTTCCCTTGATATGAATGACGGCTATTCGTACACAATCTCAAAATATTTATTCAAATATCTGTTTCTTGTCAATCACACACTTTCGCATTCACATCATCAGCTGTCCTGAGGTACTGCGTTCCCACGAATCTCGACTGCTTTCATACACGCACACGCACACACACACACACACACGTATATACACACACACTGCTTTCATACACGTACACATACATACATACGCACACACTTATATACACACATACTTACACAACACACACATACACACACACACACACACACACACACACACACACACACACACACACACACACACAGACACACACACACACACACACACACACACACACACACACACACACACACACACGCACTCGATACCGCCACTCACCACCACCCACGGCGCGATGCTCACATTTTTTCCGCCCCGCCCGTGACCGCCCATGCCCAATCGCCGATGCCCGGGCGTGTGATGGTGGGTACGTCACTTACAGCGGGCGGACAATACCCCTCGTCTTGTCGGCGCTTGAACAGGTCCCTCCCTCCCTCCCTCCCTCCCTTCTTTCCTTCTTTCCCTCCCTCTCTCGGTCTATTCTCTCCTTCTCTCTTTCTCTTCTTTCCTTTCTCTCTGTCGGGTTCTCCTTTCTTCTCTGTTTTCTCTCCTTCTCTTCTCTTCTCCACTCTCTCTTTCTCTCCCTTTCTCTTTCTTCCCTTCCTCTCTCCCTTTCTATTTCTTCCCTTCCTCTCTCCCTTTTCTCTTTCTTCCCTCTCCTTCTCTTCCTTCCTCCCTCCCTCCCTCCTGCAAGCAAGCAAGCAAGCATAAATAAGCATAAACAGTTATATAGATTTTCGTCTATTTTTCTTCCTTTCTTTCTCCTGCTAAACAGATTTTCGTGTATCTTTCTTTCTTCCTTTCTCCTTTCTTTCTTTCTTTCTTTCTTTTTATCACAGGAAATACGTACATCAAACGGTCTTTTTATATCTATAAGGAGTATCACTTTCTCTCTCTTCTTTCTCTCTCTCTTAGGCCGTTCCGGATAAAAAGATATTGAAGA
>NC_091552.1:12309427-12319427 GCF_042767895.1 Penaeus vannamei
TCATAATGATAATGATGATAATAATAATTGTGGCGATTATGGTAATGGCAATGGTAATGATGATAATGGTGATTATGATAATGGTGATAACGATGATGATAATGATGATAATAATAATGATAATAATAATGAAAATAATTAATAATAACATTATTATTTATAATAATAACGATAACAATGATGATTAAAGTTATGATAATAATAGTAATAATGATAATAATGATAATGATAATAATGACAATAATGATGGTACCAATAATAATAATAATGATAATATCAATAATAATAAAGATATCAATAATAATAATGATATTATCAATAATGATAAAGATAATATCAATAATGATAATGATAATATCAATAATAATAAAGATAATGTCAATGATAATAATGATACTATCAATAATGATAAAACGACCAATAACAAGAAGAAAAACAAACATAAGAACAAGATGATGAAGAAAGAAAAGAAGAAGAAATTAAAACGTGGCACGGAAGAAGCAAAGAAAGCAAGGAAGAAGGCTCCAGCCAAGGAGTGTGGCAGCGCAGGAGGCAAGTGGCAGCGAGGAAGCGTGGCACCGGAGGGGGGCGTATGGCAACGTGGAGGAAGTGTGGCAACGTCGGAGTGTGGCGCGGAAACGTGGCACTGTATCGCCGAAGATGCCGACCTTCCGCTGCTACTTATATATAATTTTGAACCTTATTTTATAGATGAGAGAAAGAAATAATAAAAAAAAAAACAATAGAAAGAAAGAAAGAAGAAAGAAAACAAGATATTTATTTGTTTGTGAGCGGTAGATTCACCGAGAGGACGATCAAGTCTCGGTCTCTTTTTTTATAGCAGGTAAATGCGCTGAGAGGACGATCAGAGTTTCGGACGATCCTAAACCGAGGCAGGTATGTTCTGCAGTTTTCAAGAGGATGTAAAGTATTATTACTGATGAACGAAATATTACGGAATAAAAGGTACTCGTCACAGAAGGATGGTAAATATAAAAAAAAAAGATAAAAGAGAGCTTGAGAAGAATTGATAAAAGAAAAAAACAAATAAAAAATGTACCCCCTAAAAAGATGGAAGGGTTTAATCCCACGTGAGAGAGCGCGGGAAAAAAAAAAGATTTTGAAGAGTAATCCGGCAGTTCAAGAGGCGATGACGAAATAGATATCGGGGAGGAAAAGGGTGATTGGAAAAGGGAGAAAAAGAGAGAGAGGTAAATATGAATACATGCATGCGTATATTCTCTCTCTCTCTCTCTCTCTCTCTCTCTTCTCCCTCCCTCCCCCCCCTCACTCTCTCTTTCTCATCTCCCTCTCTCCCTATCTATCTATCTGTACGGTAGACGATCATATCTTCGATTACATATCCTAAATATAATTTTATAACTATATCAATACCGAAAAAAACATAAAATAACACACACGAACGCAAACTCTCCTCGAACGCAAACGCCACGCACACACATGTAAACAAACCCACTCTCTCACACGCACGCACGGTCGTTACGGGCCCGGGACCGCGGTCTTCCGGTGTTTTGTGTGGTCGCGCCCTGCCGACGTCGCCCTGGTCTAGGACCCGTCTTTGGGACCCCTTGCTGGCCCTCTCCTTTATCCACTCTGCTTTACTAACTGTCTTTGTCAGTTTAAGAATCTTGGAAGAGAGAGAGAGAGAGAGAGAGAGAGAGAGAAATGGACGAGAGAAAGAACCAAAAACGTTTTTTCTTCTTTTGCCCTTCCAACTCCTCTTCCCGCAACCCAGTTACCCCAGGAGAAGGAGATGGAGGAGGAGGAGAAAGGGGAAGAGAAGGAGGATGAGAAAGAGGAGGAGGTCTGCCTCTCTTTTACCGATCTTCCTCCCTCCTTGCTGCCTTCCTCGCTGCCTTCCTCGCTGCCACGGGACCTCATGGGACGGGCGCCGGAACGCTGAAGAAGTCCTGTCTTGGTGTATGATGCGTTCCGATTGTGCAAAAAGAAATAAAAATGGATATTACACACTTGCAAGATGATCAGATATGTTTTATATTTGATAGATAAGAGCAGTATTTGTAGATAATGATGTCATGATTGTTTTAAATACCACTCGAGAGAATATATTCAAATTACGTTTGAATGTGAGTAACAGCATATGGCTTGTAACTCCAACGATGCTTCTTGTTCTCCATCTCCCTTTTCTTCTTCTTCTTCTTCTTCCTTTCCGTCTTCTTCTTCCTCATCAACTCCTTTTTCATCAACTTCTTCTTCCTCCTCATCAACTCCTTTTCCTTCTTCTTTTTCCTCTTCGTCATCATCATCTCATTTTTCCCTTATTCTTCTTCGTCTTCATCTCCTTTTCCTTCTTCATCACCCTCTTCTTCTTCATCATCATCGTCGTCTTCTTCTTCGACATCAACTTCTTCATCTCCTTCTTCTTTTTCATCATCATCATCTTATTCTTCATCATCATTTCCTTTTCTCTTTCTTCTTCTTCTTCATCATCCTCTCCTTTTCCTTCTTCTTCTTCATCATCGTCTTCTTCTTCATCATTATCATCATCTTCTTCAGAAAAGCAGACGAAAACTTAATGTAACATAAAGTAACACGATCGTTGTGTGCCAATAACGTTTTGTAACAGTATTTAAGCAAATTTGCCTCTAAATATCTATAATAACCCATCTAAGAAGAAGAAGAAGAAGAAGAAGGAGGAGGAGAAGGAGGAAGAGGGGAAGAAGAAGAAGAAGAGAAGGAGGAGGAGGAGGAGGAGAAGAAGATGAAGAGGGGGAAGAAAAGAAAAATAAAAGGAAGGAAAAGAAGAAGGAGAAGACGAATAAGAATAAAAACAAGAAAAAAAGGGGGATACGAAGAAGAAGAAGGAGAGGAAGAAGAAAAAGAAGAGAAAAAAGAAGAAGAAAGATAAGAAGGAAAAGAAGAAGATGGAGACAAGGGAAAACAAGAATAATAAGAAGAGGGAAATTGCAAATGCATGAGAACGCGCGTATTATTTAACAGTGCCATTCTGACATGCACGCGTGACATTGGCACGCGTCCATATTGTCCAGAGCCAAGAAGCACGTCCGTCTATCTATCTCTTTATCTCTCTCTTTCACTCTCTCTTTCTTAATCTATCTCTCTCTCTCTCTTTCTCTGTCTCTGTCTGTCTCTTTCTCTCTCTCTCTCTCTCTTTCTCTGTCTCTGTCTGTCTCTGTGTGTCTCTTTCTTTCTCTCTCTCTCTCTCTCTCTCTCTCTCTCTTTCTCTCTCTCTCTCTCTCTCTCTCTCTCTCTCTCTCTCTCTCTCTCTCTCTCTCTCTCTCTCTCTCCCCCTCTCTCTCTCTCTCTCACTCACTCTCCCCTCTCTCTGGCTTTCTTTCTCTCTCTCTATCTTTCGTTAACTCTCAATTTATCCAAATCTTTACCCGTATCTTTGAAACTAAAATATAGACCAATGGATATCAGATACTCCGAGGCGACCCAAGGGCAGCTGCAACCAAAGGCAATGACGCAGCTGCAATGACACAGCAGCAAGAGCACACCACCAATAGAACAGCGGCAAAGGAACAGCAGCAAGGGCGCACCACCAACGGCGTAGTAGCAACAACACAACAGCAGGGGCACAGCAGCAAGGGAAGAGCAGCAGGGGCACAGCAGCAAGGGAAGAGCAGCAGGGGCACAGCAGCAAGGGAAGAGCAGCAGGGGCACAGCAGCAAGGGAAGAGCAGCAGGGGCACAGCAGCAAGGGAAGAGCAGCAGGGGCACAGCAGCAAGGGAAGAGCAGCAGGGGCACAGCAGCAAGGGAAGAGCAGCAGGGGCACAGCAGCAAGGGAAGAGCAGCAGGGGCACAGCAGCAAGGGAAGAGCAGCAGGGGCACAGCAGCAAGGGAAGAGCAGCAGGGGCACAGCAGCAAGGGAAGAGCAGCAGGGGCAGCAGCAAGGGAAGAGCAGCAGGGGCACAGCAGCAAGGGAAGAGCAGCAGGGGCACAGCAGCAAGGGAAGAGCAGCAGGGGCACAGCAGCAAGGGAAGAGCAGCAGGGGCACAGCAGCAAGGGAAGAGCAGCAGGGGCACAGCAGCAAGGGAAGAGCAGCAGGGGCACAGCAGCAACGGGGCAGCACTAACAACACGGCAGCAAGGGCACTCCATCAAACGGAACAGCAGAGGCACAACAGCAACAACACAACAATATGGACACAGCAGCAGCAACACAACAGCATGGAAACATCTGCAACAACACAACAGCATGGACACAACAGCAACAACAAGGACACAGCAGCAACATTATGGACACAGAAGCACAACAACAAGGACACAGCAACAACACATCATGGAAACATCTGCAACAACACAACAGCATGGAAACATCTGCAACAACACAACAGCACGGAAACATCTGCAACAACACAACAGCACGGAAACATCTGCAACAACACAACAGCACGGAAACATCTGCAACAACACAACAGCATGGAAACATCTGCAACAACACAACAGCATGGACACAGCACCGACGGAACAGCAGCGCCACCGCCCAACCGCCAGCCTCGCCCCGGCCTTCGGAAACAGGTCGACTTCCAGCGGCATTATTGGGCGGAGGCATTGTAGGTCGGGTCTCCGTCGGGTCCCGCAGGTAGGGAGAGAGAGAAGCGCAGGTCGGGCGGTCGGCCCCTCGTACGTCAAGGCGGCCGCTTAATCCGGGATCTGAGGGGCCGACATCACCCGACAACAGCGCCCGACTCTCCCGACCGCACAGAAGACTCCGGAACCTCAAGGAATGGAAGAAATGCGCCTCGGAATCCATGGCATTCTTCGGCCCGACGGAAGCACAAAGACACCTTCTTCCAAATGAGAAGATCCAATTATTCAACGCTTAACCGTGAAGAAGGAAGAGGAAAAGAAAGAAAGAAAAAAGAGAGAGGAAGGAAAAGAAATATATGTATATATCGATAATTATCTTTATAGTGTTGATTGGGCATTAATTGATTCGTGCAAAGTCTGCCGCCAACGAGAGCCGAGTGGAAAGCTACTAAGCAATAAAAGGCCGTTTATACAACCATGAAATCGCACTCAGGGTTCAACCCCATTGCCCCCCTTCCTTCACCCCCCTCCCTCCTCATCTTCCCCCTTCTCCTTCCCCTTCCCCCCTTCCTTCTACCCCGTCCCCCTCATCTTCCCCCTTCTCCTTCCCCTTCCCCCTTCCTTCTACCCCTCCCTCCTCATCTTCCCCCTTCTCCTTCCCCTTCCCCTTCCTTCTACCCCTCCCTCCTCATCTTCCCCTTTCCTCATCCCCTTCTGCTACCCCTTCCCCCTTCCCTTCTCCTACCCCTTCCCACCCCCCTTCCTCCCTTCCATCTACCTCTCCCCCCTTAAATCCCCCTTTTGCCTTCCCTTCCCCACTTTCCACTCCCCCCCCCCCAACTTCACCCTCCAGAATAACCGCTCGTAAACTTTTCCCGCTCGAGGATGAGAGCCACTCCATGAGGTCGAATTTTTGCCGCCGAGGAGCAGGTTCCTCTAGCGTCTTCCAGGGTGAATAAGGAGGAAGGGGGAGGAGGGGGAGAGGGAGGGGGGTGAGGAGGGGGGTGAAGGGTCAAAAGGCTCTGTGAGATACTAGAGAGAGAGAGAAAAAAAAGAGAGAGAGAGAGGGAGAGAGAGTGGGAGAGAGAGAGAGGGAGAGAGAGAGAGGGAGAGAGAGAGAGAGAGAGAGAGAGAGAGAGAGAGAGAGAGACAGAGAGATAGAAAGAGAGAAAGAGAGACAGAGATAGAAAGAGAGAAAGACAGAGATAGAAAGAGAGAGAGAGAAACAGACAGAGACAGACAGACAGACAGAGAGTCAGAGCGAAAGAGAGATGAGAGCTCTGAAGGGGTCACGGAGAGTAAACCGTTGCTGTAATAGGAGGGTAATAGGGGAGAGGGGAAGGGGTACGGGAGCCGAGCGAAGAAAAGATCTTTATGGGATTATGGACATCGGATCGTCTCAATATTGGTGAAGGTGTGTGAGAGAGGAGAGGGCGGCGGGGGGAGGAGGAAGAGGAGAGGAGAGGAGGAGGAGGATCATGAGGAGGAAGAGAAAGAAGAAGAGGAGGGGGAGGAGGAGGAGGAGGAGCAGGATGTGGAGGGAAGAGGAAGAAGGAGGAGGAAGATGATGATGATTGTGAAGATGATGAGAAGGGGGAGGAGGAAGAGGAAGAAGAAGAAAAGGAGGAGGAGGAGGAGGTGGAGGAAGAGGAGGAGGAGGTGGAGGAAGAGGAGGAGGAAGATAATGATGATGAGAAGGAGGAGGAGGAGTAGGAAGAGCAGAAGAAAAACAAGAAGGAGAAGAAAAAGAAAATGAGAAACAGGACGAGGAGGGGGCACAGGAACTGGAGACAGAAGGGGAAGGAAGGTGAGGAGGAGGAGGAAAAGAAGGAGGAGGAAGAGGAGGAGGAGGAGCAGGAGCAGAAGTAGGAGCAGGAACAAGAGCGAGAGAATGAAGATGAGGAAGAGGAGGAAGACGAGGACGAAGAAGAGCAAGAGAAGGAGAAAGAGGCTGTAAAAGAAGAGGATGAAGAGCAAATAAGGAGGAAGAGAAGAACGCTAAGGAAGAGTAGAATCAGGAAGTGGAACAGAAGTCGAAACATCGAACAGGAAGAAAAGGAGAAGATGGAGGAAGAAAAAGAAGGAAAAAGAGAGATAACATAGACACCAACGAGAGAGAAAGTGACGAAGGAACACCTGAAGTTCAGAAAAAGACCTTCGCATTTTCTTGTCTGTTGACTTGAAAGAAAGAGACATGAGTGAGATATAAATGGGAGGTGATTTGGCAGCAAAGGAGATTCACTTAGGATATACGATGCTTAGAAAAAAGGGGAAAATGAGAATGAGAAGGAGAAGAAGGAGGAGAAGGATAAAAAGAGATTGACGAAGAAGTTGGAGAGTAAGAAGTAATTGAAGGAGAAGAAGAAGAAGGAGGAGGAGAGGGGGAAGAAGAAAAAAGAAGAACAAGAGGACATAGAAGAAGAAGAAGAAGAGGGAGAAGAATATGAAAAAAGAAGAGAAAAAAGAAGAATGTGTAGAACAAGAAAAAGAAGATCAGAAAATGGCGAAGAAGAAAAAGAAATAGGTGAATAAAAAGAAGATGAAGAAAAAAAGTAGAAGGAAAAAAAACTGGAAAAGAAGAAAAAAGAAAAGAAAAATATGAACCAGAACAAGAAGAAAAGAAGAGGGAGGAGAATAAGGAGGAACATAAAGAAGAAAAAGAAAATGCTGAAGAAGAAAAGAAATTGGAGTAGAAGAAGAAAAAATGACGAAACAGAAAAAGAAATTCGAGTAGAAGATATAAAAAATGACGAAAAAGAAAGAGAAACTGGAGTAGAAGATAGATAAAATGACGAAGAAGATGAAAAAATGACGAAGAAGAAAGAAAGACCAGATAAAGCAGAAAAAAGAAGAAAAATAATAAGAAAGACACCAAACATCCACCTTATCCGCCGCCGCTGCACCCACACTCACCCATGAATGGACTGAGGTTAATGGGTTTGAAATTTGTATGGGCATGAAGGGGGCCATTGACAAAGGGGTAAGAGAGAGGGAAGTGTCCGTTGAATGCCCATTTGGTGTGGAATTCCCTTAAAATGGACCCTTTTGGAGCTCTCCGTTTTAGGTGTTTAGGTCCCCCCCTTTCCAGGTTGAGATATTTGGAAAAGGTGTTGGAGTTTGTGGGGGATGTGGGGGTGGCAAGTGCGTGGGGAGGGAGAGGGAGAGGGGGAGAGAGAGGGGGAGGGAGGGAGGGAGGGAGAGGGGGAGGGAGAGGGGATGGGAGAGGGAGGGAGTGAGGGGAGAGGGGGAGGGTGAGGGAGGGATAGGGAGAGGGAGAGGGAGGGAGAGAGACAGAGAAAAAGAGAAGGACAGATCGAGAGAGACAGAAAGACAGACAGACAGACAAACAGATAAAGGCATAAAGACAGAAAGCTAGATAGATAAGCAGAGAGAGAAAAAAACGAAAACAAATAATAACAACAAAAAATGTTACGCAAATTTCTCGCCACAAGCCACGACACGGTAGCGAGAAGGACAAGGCTGCAATCGGAAATGTCCGCCAGATGCCAACCGCCAGCATTCAGCATAAACGCGGCATTTCCGTCCAAGGAAGAAATTCTAAGAACAAGGTAATTCTTCTTAGTCTTATTCTTCACGCCGCTGGTTTCGTGAATGAAGATTTTGGGGTCCTCGAAGATTTTGTTATATATCGTTAGGGTGGAGAGGGATGGAAAGAGGGAGGGAGGGATAGCGATTAGGAGGGAGGGAGAGAGAGACAGAGACAGATAGATAGAGAGATAGATAAACTGGTAGATAGATAGAGCGAGAGAGAGAGAGCGCGAGAGAGAGAAAAAAAGAGCGAGAGCGAGAGCGAGTGAGAGAGAGGGAGAGAAAGAGAGAGAGAGAGAGAGAGAGAGAGAGAGAGAGAGAGAGAGAGAGAGAGAGAGTGAGAGAGAAAGAGAGAGAGAGAGAGAGAGAGAGAGAGAGAGAGAAAGATAGATAGATAGATAGATAGATAGAGAGAGAGAGAGAGAGAAAGAAAGAGAGAGAGAGACAGCGAAAGAGAGCGAGAGAGAAAAAAAAGAGAGCGAGAGAGAGAGCCATCCATCCATCCATCGGTCCATCCATCCACCCAGAAACTTGTCTTCCTAGCTTCCTTGAGACAGCCCGCAGGAGAGGTACTGACGCGGCAAGGCTTCTCAAGGAGTGGTGGAGTGTTGACATTGGCAACAAAGGACTGGATCATCCATTCATTAATCTTACCTCTTGATTGAATCCTTTTTGAGGGATTAAGAAGAGCGACAGGGAGATGGAATTCAGCTGCGGAAAAGGGGGTGTCCTTCAAGTGTTCTATATCGGTCTTCAAGACGGAGGGAAGGAAGGTATATAGTGGTTTATAAAGGTGGAGGAGGGGGAGGTATACTGAGGAGGAGAGGGAAGATGGATAAAGATGTGTGTACGTGTGGGAAGATATGGACACTCACGGAATTATACAGGTACATACACATACAAACACTCGGGCAAAAACACACACACAGCACACGGACAAACGAACAAACAAACACACGAATTAAGCATTATTAGTTTCGTCATTATCTTCGACTCAGCGGGCCTCAACACGTACCGAAAAACACCTAAAATAATCATGATGACCAGAATAACTAAAAAAAAGAAAAGGAAAAGAAGATAATGGTGACACACACACACACACACACACACAAAATATATATTTATATAATAAAAAATAATGACAAGGGAAAATAAAGATGATGACTAAAAATTATAATAACGAAAATAAACAAACAGTAACAACACAATAAAATAAATAAACGAAAAGACAAATCAATTCGAAAAAAAAATGAAAATTAAAAATCACTTTACTCTCCTGACGAACCGCGCTCAGCCCACCCGTCCCTCCCTCTCCCCCCCCCCCTCCTCTCCCGTCCCTCTCTCCGACCCCGTCACAGCAACCCACTTCCACCTGACGGGGACCTTCCTGAGACTTCCCTATTGTCCCCCGGGGTCTCTTCAGATCACAAGGAGATTGGGGATCGCCGCCCTTAAGTGGGTAACCCGTTTTATTGGGGCAGATTTTACCCGTCTCCTTGCTTTGAGGGTAGCGTCTTTGGAGGCGGCTAGAGCGGGAGGAGGGGGGGAGGGGGGTGAAGGGGGAGGGTAAGGGGAGAAGGGGGGAGTGTTAATAGGTGGTGCTTGGAGGAAAGGATTTGGGTGTGGGTGGGGGAAGATATGAGGTGGGGGAGGGGTGTGGGGAGGGAGAGGGAGGGGCGGTGTAACGGGGGTGGGGGAGTGTTGATAGGTGGTGCTTGGAGGAAAGTGGGGGGAGGGGGTATAGATAAGGGGTGGAGGGGGGAGAGGGGGGGAGAGTAATGCTGTTGGGTATCGATCAAAAAAAGGGGGAACATGACAGTGATATTACTATTGCAGCTGGTAATGGTGATGCCAGTAATGACAATGATGATAGTGATAGTTATGATAACAAGAATGATAAAATAATGACAATC
>NC_091552.1:12324427-12339427 GCF_042767895.1 Penaeus vannamei
GTATATTCAGTCTAGGTTTAGGAGAAACAATATAATCCACCAATGTCTATACCAGAAAAGAAACTTAAACAAACAAAACTGTGCCATTGTAAGAGGCATTTAATCACCCCCCCAAAAAAAAAAAAAAAAAAAAACAAGCAAATTAAAAAAATGCAAGGAACAACATGAACAAATCATGAACAAGATGATGCTATTCTGATGTGCTTTAGAGACAGTTTCAATGTGTAGCAGTATTCGTTTGGTGGAGGAGCCAGTATATGGGAGAATATTAATCCAATTTTTTTTTATCCTTCTTATGGTAAACACTTTGCATATGAAAGTGTAGTTATTTTTCCTGCTTAAGTTAATAAAAAGAAATTAGTTATTGTGAACAATTATGTGTCTATATATATACACATACATATTTTTTTCATATTCTTTTCCCGGTAAAATTAGAAAATAAAAGTTGTAGATGATAATATCAAATAGTTATAAATCCACGGATCTTTAAACTAATTCAACGTCTTTATCATTCGGTTCATTAAATCATTCGATGATGCAATAGGCCGCTATGCATTTTTTTTTCTTATCTAGTGATTAATCATAGTGCGAATATTTTTATTTGTTATTAATTTTGATTTTTGGGTTTCTGTATTGCATTGCAATTACGATCTTGTTCACTGGGGCATAAAAGTGATTTTTGATTGTCGATTGTCATACCATATGCGATGGGCCTAAAACTAAGATTACTTACAGTTAAAAAATAAATGAATAAAAAAAAAAAATAATAATGATAAAAAACGTTCGGAAAAATAAATAGATTAAGATAAAAATTAAAAACTGAAATTGGCTGAAAACGAAATTAGAAAAAAAAAATACTTCACCTTGAAATGAGAGCTGAAAAATAATAACTTGATCTGGAAATGACTTTGGCTGTAGATTAAACCAGAAAAAAATATATATACACTTCATCGGCTAAAACTGAAATTATATACGAGCATATACAAAGAAATATATTTTTCCTAATTCAATTTGGTGTCGTCCATTTTGTATTAGCTTCCGTTCCACATACATGGGCACAAAATTTGAATAGAAACGTCTCTCTTTCTAATTTAATTTAGCGGTCCATTTTTGTATTGGAACTATACCCATAACCCCCTCCCCCCCCCAAAAAAAAAAGAAAATAAAATAAAAAGGGGAATGGAAAAATAAATGAATAGAAAAATGATATATAATAAAGATAACAAAGAAACAAATATTTCTTTCGCAATTCCCTTCGGCGCCGTCCATTTTGTATCGGAACGATATCCTTATCCAAAAAAAAGATAATAAAAAGATATAAAACAAAACAAAACAAAAAAACACCCAAAGACAGAGAGAAAGAGAGAGAGAGAGAGAGAGAGAGAAAGAAAATATCCTCTCACATAATTCCACTTGACCCCCACCATCTTATAAAGCCCCCTTCCCCCATACAACACACACCCAATATACCCCCTCCCCCCACCCACCCATCCCCCTTCCCCCCACCCACCCATCCCCTTCCTTCCTTCCCCCACTTCCCAATCCAATCAAGCGGCGTCCATTTTGTCTCGGCCAGGTGGTGTGACGCAGCCCGAAGCCCCAAGACCTCCTCCCCCCCATTAGCCGAGGACCCACCTGTCGGGGAGTCACGGCCGGGGACACTCAAGCCTGCTCGGTCCTTCATTGGCTGGCGGAAGGGGAGGAATCGTCGAGGTCGCGTCATGAGGCTGGGTGGTAATTGGGTTAGAGGGAAGGCCATTTTGATTTTTTTTTGGGGGGGGTTGGGGGGGTTATTTTGTTGTTTATATATTTTATTTTTTGTTTGAGGGAAGGCCATTTTGATTTTTCTTTTTTTTTTGGGGGGGTGATTTTTTTTTTATTTGGGGGGGGGGTTATTTTGTTGATTATATATTTTATTTTTTGTTTGTGGGGTTGATAATTGGATTAGAGGGAAGGCTATATTAATTTTTGATTTTTTGGTTTTATTTTGTTTATACATTTTATTTTTTGTTTATGAGAGGGGGTAAAACAGGATTGTTAGAGGGAACGCCATTTTAATTTTTGATTTTTTTGGCTTTATTTTGTCTGTTTTGTTTTTATTTTTTTGTTTATTGGGTTAGAGGAAACGCCATTTTATCATTTTTTATTTTTTGTTATTTTGTTGATTATCTAATTTATTTTTTGTTTATGAATGTCAAAGGGGGTGGGGTTGGAATTTGGATTAGATGAAACGCCATTTTAATCTTTCTTTTCATGCTTTACTTTATTTACCTATCACATCTATTTAATTATTATCTATTATTTTCTTTATTTATGAGAGGGAGTGTAAAAGGAGGTGGGAGTAAAATTGAGATTAGAAGAAAAGCCATTTTTGCAAACTCATTTTCATATCATTGTTATTATCATTTTGATTGACTGATTTATTGATTTGCTATTATATTTTTAAGAGAGGATTTAAGTGGTAAGATACTAATTGAAATAGAGGAAATACCTTTATTTCTCTCTTTTTGAGACGGGGTGAAAAATAGGGGATAGGTTAGGGGGCAATAGCGAATGAGGTTAGACATCATAGTGTGTAGATGCATTTGTTTATAAGGGTTTATCAGCATCGATCGCATGAGACGGGTTTATAATGGTTTATTAGCATCGATCGAATTAACTTATTAATAATGGTTCATTATAAGGTTTATTAGCATCGATCGAATGAGACTGGCTTATAATGGTTTATTATAATGGTTTATTAGCATCGATCGAATGAGACACGAACATAATGGTTTATGAGCTACGATAAAATATTTCCAAAATTTTCACTGGGATTTTCTCGATTCGTGAGTGATAGGCAAAGCGATGAAAATTATTCGTTACGCGAGGGTCATCCATAATTATGTAGGCCTACATTTTTTTTATTCCGTTTTTTAATTTATTTTTATTTTTCATGTTTATCTTTTATTTTCATTTTTCATTTATTTATGTTTTTGTCCTCTGAGAATAAAGAAAATAACGTCCTGAAATACTTGATATTTCATAAGAGCGAATATCCCAAAATTGTCCGATTCAGTAACAACGGTATTGTATATGTACTAAGAATATGCACTAAATTAGATGAATTTCCATTGCTGAATAACGTTTTTTTCTTTCTTTTTTCACTGGGAAGAAACTACTATCTCGACATTAGCAAAACCAGCGGGAATGTTTAATTTTTATTACTTTCAGTGATGGATTCTCCGGGCGGCAGATATAGGCCTACAACTTATGGTGATTTCAACGCTCTCGCTAGATTAGTTATATATATATATATATATATATATATATATATATATATATATATATATATATATATATATATATATATATATATATATATATATATATATATTTCTAAAGTCGTAGAGCAGATACACACACAAACAGACACACGCACATAAACACAAACACTATGGCTATGTAAATTAAATGAAATATGTATGTATTTTTACTTATTTATTAATGATCTATTTTCATGCATTTGTTTGTTTATTTATTTATCTATAAATCAATCTAACTCTTCTGTTTCTTATTTATGAATTCATTTTATTAATTTATTCATATTCATTTACACACACACACACACACACACACACACACACACACACACACACACACACACACACACACACACACACACACACACACACACACACACACACACACACACACACACACACACACACACGCACACACACACACACACACACACACACACACACACACACACACACACACACACACACACACACACACACACACACACACACACACACACACACACACACACACACACACACACACACACGCATACATATATATACACAAACACATATTTCTTTAACTATTCACTTATTTCTCAATGCATTCTATATCTCTATTTCTTTTATTTATTTTATTTTATTTTATTTTATTTTATCTATTTTATTTATTCTATTGCTTCTCTCTCAATGAGCGAACGTTCGAATCCGTAAATGGCGTCAGCGAAGCGCCAGACGGGAGCTCGAAGCGGGAATCGGACGCCGCTTCCCGCACGAGACGCCGGCGACCGCAAGACACGCCGCTGGGTCCTGGTTTCCACTCCCCCTCCCCCCCTCCCCCCCTCCCCCCTCTGGCTTCTTCCGCTGGTTCCCTCTCCACGTATTTTTCTCTGTCTCTCGGGGTTTGATTTTTCTTTTTTTTTCTGGTTCTTTAGTTTCTTTTTTCTTTGTTTTTTTTCGGTGGTTATTTTGGTTGTTTCGTCTCCCTCTCTCCTCCGATTTTTCTTTTTTTCTTTTTTCTCTATCTTCTTCCTTTCCCCGTACTCTCTCTCTCTCTCTCTCCCTACCCTGATATTTCCTCCCTTCCTCTTCCTCCCTCCTTATCCACCTCCTCCCTCCCCTCACCCACCTCTCCCTTCCCTCCACTACTTCCTCCACCCCCTCCTCTCCCCCTCTCTCCCACTACTTCCTTACCCCCCTCCTCCCACCCTCTCCCTCCCCTCCCCCTGCTCCTTCCTCCCGCATTACCTGCCGCTCCGCACGTGCTACCACCTCCCCCCTCCCCCCCCACCCCCCCCCACCCACCAACGACCACCTGTTAAGTCGCGCCCCCCGGGCAGGTGCGTCAGGCTGGCCGTCTTTGAGAGGTTTCTTAAAACTGAAAATACGAGGGGAGGGGGAGGGAAAGAGGGTGGAGGTGGGTAGGGGGGGTTGAAGGGTGGAAAAGGAGGGAGTGAGGGAAAGGGGGAAGGAGGGAAGGAAAGAGGGTGATAATGGGGAGGAGGAAGGGAGAGAGGGAGAGGGGGAGGGGGAGGGAGGGAAGAAGGGAAGGGGAGGTGATGATGGGGAGGGGGAGGGAGGGAGGGAACGAAGGAAGGAGGGAAAGGGAGGGAGGAAGCGAAGGAGGGAAGGAGAGGGAGTGATAATAAGGGGAAGGGCAGGAAGGAGGGAGGGAAGAAGAGATAATGACAACAGAGAGAAGGAAAGGAAGGAGGGAGAGTGATAAAGCGAGGAAGAGCGGGAAGAAGGGAAGGAAGGAGGGAGGGAAGGACAGGGAGACCATAATAAACCAAAGACGAGGAGGGATGAAGAAGACCAAAAAATTTCGTCCTGCAATAGACTCATTTCTTATCTTATCTCTATCTAAATATCTCAGACCGCAGCGGGGAATCAGACTAACCTAAGGAATCCTTCGGTCGATTCTTCTTGTTGGGACAGGATGTGGGGAAGGGAAAGGGGGGAGGGGGGAGAGAGGGGAGGGGGAAGGGGGAAGGGAGGAAAAGGGGGGAGGAGTGTGGACAGGAAGGGGGTTGAAGGGGAAGGGGGAGGAGGGAGGGAGGGAGGGAGGGAAGAAGAGGGAGGAGGGAGGAGGGAGGAAGGGGGAATAGGGAAGAAGGGAGGGAGCGAGGGAAGGGGAAGGGGGAAGAGGGAGGAGGATGAGGAGAAGGGGGTGGGAAGGAAGGGGAAGAGGGAAGAGGGAAGGAGGGAAGGGGGAAGGGAGGAGTAGGGACGCAGAGAAGGAGGAGAAGTGCAAGGGAGAGAAGGGGGGAGGGAGGAGGAGGGACGCAGAGAAGGAGGAGAAGTGCAAGGGGGGGAGGGGGGGAGGGGAAGCGTGCGTCGGCGCCATTTTCACCTTCGTGCGCGTGCACCGCTCGTGAATCCCGAAGCTGCCACATGTCGCCACATTAGCCAAAATATCCACTTTAAAACCCCTCTTTATGGTAATTCTCTTCAAATCTCTTTCTCGCCCTCTCTCTCTCTCTTTCTCTCTCCCTCCCTCTTTCTCCCTCTACCTATCTATCTCCCGCTTCCTCCTCTTATCCCTTACCTCCACCCAAACCCTCCCAACCCCCCCAAAACCCCCAAAATATCCTCCCCTCCCCCCCTTCGCCGCCAAAAATCGTGTCTTTTTTAACCTCCAGCTTCGTTTCGGCGGTCGTCGGGGCCAGGCAGCGTGACGTCACCACGTGCTCGGCGGCCAATCAGCGGCGTCCGTGGAGGAGCAATTAGCCAATCGCGTGCGGAGCGTGACGGGGTGGCGCGCTCGCCGGAAATAGCGCGTGGCGGCCATTATCTTCGGGATCGGCGGAGCGCTGCCGTTCTCGCGTCGCCGGCTCGTGCTGTATTCCCGGTCCGGTCGGGGGTGGGGGGGTGAGGGGTGGGGGTGGGGTGGGGAGGGGGAGATCTATGCGAAGGCGATGGATGGTTTGGCGTTCTTCATTTTATTTTTATTTTTTGACTTTTTTCGTTCTTCTCTTTTCTGTTTTTTTCTTTATATATATATATATATATATATATATATATATATATATATTTTTTTTTTTTTTTTCTTTCGTTTCTTCTTTTTCGATCTTCTTTTGTTCTTTTTCTTTTCTTTCTATTTATTTTTCTCTTCTTGCTACTCCTTCTTCATCTCTTTTTCCTCCATTCCACCTCCTTCATCACCTCCTCCTTCTTCTTTTTCTTCTTGATTTTCTTCTTCCTCCTACTTTTCTTCCATCTCTTCCTCCTCCTCCTCCTCCTCCTTTCCCTCCTCCTTCTGAGTCCTTCGCGACGTTAAGACGATGACGGCGAGTAAAATAGCCGGCTAGTTTTTCCGTAGGTCTCATGAAGGTCCTCCTGCGGTTTGGGCGAAGGAGGAGGAGGAGGAGGAGGAGGAGGAGGAGGAGGAGAAGGAGGAGGAGGAGGAGGAGGAGGAGGAGGAGGAGGAGGAGGAGGTAGGAGGAGGAGGGGTGAGGAAGGGAAGGAGGGAAGGAGGGGTGGAAGGAGGAAGAGAAGGAGGAGGGAGGCAGGAGCGGAGAAGAAGAAGAGGAAGAGCAGGAGGGAAGGATGGGAGGGAGGGAGGGAAGGGAGAGAGGAAGGGAAGGAGGGGAGGGAGGGCAAAAGAAGGAGAGAGAGAGAGAGGCAGGAGGGGGGATCAGGAGGAGAAGAAGAAGAGGAAGAGCAGGAGGAGGGTTGAGGGAGGGAGGGCAGGGGAGAAGGGGAGGAGGAAGGGAGGGAGGGAAGAGGAAGGAGGGAATGGTAATAGGGGATAAGGAGGATAGAGAGGGAAGAAGTGTGAGGGGGAAGAGGAAGGAAACGACAGATAATGAAGAGAGAGAGAGAGAAGGGGAAGAGAGAGAGAGAGAGAGAGAGAGAGAGAGAGAGAGAGAGTGAGAGAGAGAGAGAGAGAGAGAGAGAGAGAGAGAGAGAGAGAGAGAGAGAGAGAGAGAGAGAGAGAGAAAGAGGAGGGGGAAGGGAGAGGAAGGGAAGGGAAGGAGAGGGAAGACGGAGAGAAAGGGAGGGAGGAGGAGGAGAGAAAGGAAGGAGAGAAAGGGAGGGAAGAGGAGGAGAGAGAGAGGGGAGAGGGGAAAGAAGGGGAGGGGAGGGGAGGGGAGGGAGGGTCATGGTCGTCTGATGATGATGATCGCAGCCCTGAGGAGAGAAGGGAAGTGGAGGGAAATAGTCGCAGGGGAGGGGAGCGGTGAAGGGGGGCAGTGAAGGGGGAGGAGAGGGGAGGGGGAGGGGAGCGGGGAAGGGGAGGGAGAGGGGAGGGGGAGGGGAGAAGAGCGGGGAAGGGGAGGGGAGAGAGGAGGGGAGGGGAGCGGGGAAGGGGGGCAGTGAAGGGGGAGGAGAGGGAGGGGGAGGGGAGCGGGGAAGGGGAGGGAGAGGGAAGGGGAGCGAGGAAGGGGAGGGGAGGGGAAGGGAGAGGGGAGCGGGGAAGGGGAAGGGAGAGGGTAAGGGGGAAGGGGAGGGGGAGGACAGCAGGGAAAGGGAGAAGAGCGGGGAAGGGGAGGGGAGAAGAGCGGGGAAGGGGAGGGGAGGGGAGAGGGAGGGGAGCGGGGAATGGGGAGAGGGAGACGAAACGCATCTCGAGCGGATGAGGAGATTGAGGCAAGGAAGTCGCGGCGGATGAGACTTGCGCATTTGTCTTGTTCGCTTCCTCTCTTGTCCTCCTCTTTCTCCTCCTTCTCCTTAACCTCCTCCTCCCTTTTCTTCTTCTACTCCCCCTACTCCTTCTTCCTCTTCTTCTTCTCCTCCTCCTCCCCCTCCTTCCTCCTCTTTTTCATCTTCCTCCTCCTCCCCCCCCTCCTTCCTCCTCTTTTTCATCTTCCTCCTCTTCCTCCTCCTCCTTCCTCCTCCTCCTCCTCCTCTCTTTTCCTGCAGATTCTAACTTTTTTCATATTTTCTTTTATATCATTATTCCCTGCGATCGCTTCTCCTTTACTCTTAATTATTTTCTTTTCGTATTTTTCATTTTTATTTGTGAATAAACAAAACAAAACAAACAAAACAAAACAATTAAGTGCAAACGAAGTAACAAATAAAGACAGCATAAAAAAAGATGAAAAGAAAGAAAATTGATGTGAAAAAACAAATAAATGGGGAAATATATAAATAATCAAAGAACGAAAAAAATAAGCAAGGAAGAGAGAGACACAAAGAACGAAAGAAGCAAGAAAGAAAAAAAAAAGAAATTAATAGATAACCAAACAAAGAGAGAGAGAGAGAGAGAGAGAGAGAGAGAGAGAGAGAGAGAGAGAGAGAGAGAGAGAGAGAGAGAGAGAGAGAGAGAGAGAGAGAGAGAGAGAGAGAGAGAGAGAGAGAGAGAGAGAGAGAGAGAGAGAGAGAGAGAGAGAGAGAGAGAGAGAATGAATAAATGCAAATATCCATAAGCAAAAAAAGAAAAAAAAATGAAAAAAAAAACACGAAAAAAACGCAAATCTTACGCCATCAACTTGAAGTCAATGACGTCATCGCGATCTCAACTCCCGAATTTTATTTATATATGAAAAAATAAAAATAAAAATACAATAAAAAATAAAAAATAAAAAGATTGCTCCATGAAATACTCGGTATGAAAGGATAAGAAAGATTGGAGTGTTATTAAGTAATCCGAGACGAGGAATAAATGGAAGTGGGAAAGATAGATAGGTAGGTGGATAAATAGATAGATAGAGAGAGAGAGAGAAAGAGAAAGATACAGAAAAGGAGAGAGAGACAGAAAGAGATAGAAAGAGAGAGAGAAAAAAAGAAAGAGAAAATACAGAAAAAGAAAGAGAGAAAAAAGAAAGACAGAGAAAGAGAATAAGAGAAAATAAGTAAAAAAAGAAGAGAAAAAAGAAAATATACTCGGAATTTAGACGAATGAAATGTATATATATAAGAAAAAGATGATAAGCTGTTGTTTTGCCTAATGCACGGGCGGGGAGAGGGGGAAGAAGAGGGAGAGGGGGAAAGGGAGAAGGGAAGAGAGGGAGAGGGAGAAATAGGGGATGGAGATAGTAAAAAGAGCAAACGGGGAATAGGGAAGGAGAAGGGAGAACGGGGGAAGAGGGAAGAGGATAAAGGAGTGAGGTATGAAGGTAGAAAGGGAGAGAGGGGGAAGGAAAATGAGAAAAGGGGAAAGAGGGAGGGGAAAAAGTGCCACGTGGGCACTCTACCTTTCCTGAAGGCCAGGTGGAGAGGGGGAAGGAGGGGGGAATTAGGGTGGAGGGACAGGGAGAGGAGGGAGGGAGGGAGGGAGGGAGGGAGGGAGGGAGGGAGGGAGGGAGGGAGGGAGGGAGGGAGGGAGGGAGGGAGGGAGGGAGGGAGAGAGAGAGACAGAGAGGGAGGGAGGGAGGGAGGGAGGGAGGGAGGGGAGGGAGGGAGGGAGGGAGGGAGGGAGGGAGGGAGGGAGGGAGGGAGGGGCCAGAGTGGAAGTTAGCAGTCATGTCAAAGCGAGGAGTTGGGTGAGAGGAGGAAGGAGGGAGGGGAGGGGGAGAGGGGGAGAGAGAGGGGGAGGAAGCAAGGCGTGTGCAGGGCGCAAGTTAACCACAGGATATGCTGCCCTCTGAAAAAAAAAAAAAAAAAAATACGCTGATATCATGGGCTGCGGATTTCCTTTCCCGCACGCGGCGAAGGAGGGGGGGAGGGGGGAGGGGAAGGGAAGTGGGAGGGGGGGGAGGCACTTGCGGCGAAGTGTACCTGCCGCCTTCGTGGTCGAGTTCCTGAGTTCCTGGCCCGGGGCGGCGCCACAGGGGATTGGCAGGGGGGGGGGGGTAAGAGAAGGTCGTAGGGGGAAGGGTAAGGGGAAGGGGGAAGGGGGAGGGGACTCGCGTGCACCAGGGACGCCGATTGCTCACGGGGGGTGGTCACGGGAGTGTGGGGGGGGAGAACGGGAGGATAGGGGGGGGGGCGAATCGGAAGAAAGGGGAAGGGAGGAAAAGGGGGGAAAAGGGAGGAAAAGGGGGGGGCGAAGGGGAAGGGAGGAAATGGGAGGGAGGGGGAAAGGGAGAGGGGCGAAGGGGAAGGGAAGAAAAGGGGGATTTAAGAGAGTTGGAGCGGTGAGGGGGCGAGACGAAGTTGGGGAGGATGAATTCGGAGAAGAGAGCGAGTGAATACAGGGAAGGGGGGGGGAGCTGGGGAAGGAGGGGAGCGGCAGGAGGAAGGAAGGAGGCGTCTAAGAAAGGGGATTGGGGGAGTGTTCATAGCGGAGGAGGGGGGGAGGGGGGAGGGGGTGTTCACAATAGGGGTTGGGGAAGAATCGCTGAGGAGGTGTGGTCTATTAAGCGTGAGGGGCGTGGCCAAGGACGACGGGCGTGGTGAGGAGGAGCTGAGGAGGACGTGGGTGTGGTCTATAGGGCGTGAGGGGCGTGGCCAAGGACGACGGGCGTGGTGAGGAGGAGCTGAGGAGGACGTGGATGTGGTCTGTAGGGTGTGAGGGGCGTGGCCAAGGACGAGGGGCGGGGTGAAAAGGGGGCGTGCCTTCAATAGGCGTCGAAGGGGTAGGGATGGTGAAGGCGGGGTCCTGAGGCACCAGGGGGGAGGGGTATGAACGGGGAGTGTCTTGGGGGGGTGGTAAAGTTTTAAAGAAAAAGAAAAGAAAAGAAAAGAATTAATAAACAAACAGTGATAATATATATATATATATATATATATATATGTATATATATATATATATATATATATATATATATATATATATATATATATATATATATATATATATATATTTGAATAAACACAATAAATAAATAAATGATTATAAATAAAGAAAAAAAGGGAAAAAGAAAAAGAAAAGAATAAACAAACAAGCAAGGATAATCATAAATAAATTATCTTGAACAAATATCAACTAACAACATCAACGAAACTAGAATAGAAAAAAGATCGATGAATTGCCATTTAAATAGTTCAGAATTATGTGTAATTTGTCTCAAACGGGATACGCACATACACTAATTATTCATAAACTTTCTATAATCGTTTTAGATATTTTCTTTCTATTCTCATTTACGATACCTTTATAAACACGGGTTAAAAGTGATAATATTTACCCATCCTTTAACAACAAGAAGAACAAGAAAAATAAAAATAAAAAAGAGAAAATAAAATTTTGATATCTATCACAGGAACGACTTGTCTACTTTCCCTTTCATTCTGTCCATTTATACTTTTGACATCACTTGTACTGCATGTCCTCAGTAACCTTTTGTATAAATGGATGTAGATTTAAAACCGTGTCATACAGAGATAGAGATAGAGATAGAGATAGAGATAGAGATAGAGATAGAGATAGAGATAGAGATGATTGAGATTGAGATTGAGATTGAGATAGAGATAGAGATAGGGAGAGATAAACATAGGGATAGATAGAGAGATGAGAGATGATAAGCATTAATTACTCTCAATATTCCCACTCATACTATTTCTTTTGGCACTTAGGTAATACACTGGTCGAAAGAATATCCACATTATTTCCATAATTTTTATTTATCAAATTTATAAAAACGATATGAAAATTTATCACAGACATCATAGGCAAATAAATGACAGACAGACTGAAGATAGACATAAACATACGCAGATATACAAAATTCATTCACACGTAAATATATAATTGAAAGAAATTGAAGGAAATTGATCATAAATCTAATTAATAATTAAAAGAGAATAGCTGTTCAGAGATAGAACTGAATGTTCAAGTTTGTTTTGAAAAATTGATGAAAGTAGCCTATTACTGAGATGAATTAATGATAATGGTGATGATGATGGTGGTGATGATGGTGATGATGATGAAGAGGAAGAGGAAGAGGAAGAGGAAGAGGAAGATGATGATGATGAAGAGGAAGAGATGATGATGATGATGATGATGATGATGATGATGATGATGATGATGATGATGATGATGATGATGATAAGGATAATGATGTTGATTATGAAGATGATAATGGTGATGCATGTGATAAAGTATTGGTGATGGTGGTGAGTAAGTAATTATAGCGATATAATTATGATGGAGATTGTGATGATGATGCTATGCTAATGAAGGTATGGTGGTGATATAATTAATAATAAACGCTGTAGTGATGTCCGTAATGATGATGATATTTGTGATGAAGGGAAAATGAACATAATGATAATGATGGTATTTGTGATGATAATGGTGGCGATGGTAATGTTGGGATGATGATATGATGATCATTGTGATGATGATGATGTAATGACAATGATGATGAAAATTATGATAATAATAAGAGCAATTAATAGCAGTATCATAAAAAGATAACTCGAGATACTTCTGATATTAATAATGATGATAACGATAAGGATAATAATGAAATAATTACATAATAATAATAATACGATATCAAATATCCATATAATCCATTATGATGATGATGATGATTATGAAGATGATGGTGATGGTGATGAGTATGAAGAAGATGATGATAATGGTGAACATAATAATAATGATATTAACGATTATAGAATAATAATCCTAATACCAATATTAATAATGATTATGATGATAATGATAATGATGATAATAATATCAATAATAATAACAACAATAATAATGATAGCAATGATGGTATATAAAGATGATATTAATAATAATAATAATAATGATGATAATGAAAAGTTGAAGGATTAGGATAATGATGATAAAAATAGTAATAATACTGATGATAATAGAAAGGATATAAATAGTAGCAATAATAATTACTAGAAGTAATGATAATAACAATAATGACAACAAAACAGTAATAACAATAACAGTAATAATGATGAAAATAGCAATAGTAATGATAGTAAGGATTATATTAACGAAAGTGCTCCTACATCAAATAATGATAATTCTTATACTATTAATCATGTTCATCTCATTATCTTCACGGTGATAAAATTATCTTTATTACTACTATTGTCATTATTGTCATTATTATTATCATTATCATTATTACTGCCATTATCGTCGCTAGTATTATCATAACTATTACTATCATCAATAACAATGATAATGATAATAATAATAAAAGTAATAATAATGATAATAACAATATAGTAATAATTATAATAATGACAATGATAATAATAATGATAATGATAATAATAATAATAACATTTATAATAATAACTATCATCATAATGATTATGATAATATTAATAATAATAATGATATATCTTTTATCATTATCATTCTATTGTTACAATTAATAACAATAATCATGATTACTATTATCATCATTCTTCTTTTTATCATTATTATTATTGCTATTATTATCATTACTATTATTATCATCATTATAATTAACATCATCTTATTCCTATTGCTACAATTATTATCGAAACTACTATTACTATTATAATTATTATTTTCCTTACTATTGTTATCATTATTATTACTATTACAACTACTACTACTACTACTATTATTATTATTGTTACTTTTATTATTGTCATAATTGATATTATTATTATTATCATTATTATCATCATCATTACCATCATTACTATTATCATCAGTACTAACATTATCATTCTTAAAATCAATATCATTATCATCATCATTATTGTTGCCATCAATACCAGATCACCATCATTATCGATTTTTTCTCCATTATGACAATCATCATTATTTCGACTAAAGATATATTACAATTACTATTACTGCCATTGTTACTGATATTATCCTAAAAGTTATTATAACAATCATTATAAATTTCGTTTCATAACAATCATTACTACTATTGTCATCACTATCTTTGAATCAACTTTGATTTCAAGATCATCATGAGTGAATAATGATAATGTGAGAAGGTAGATATAAAGCGATATTAATGATAGTAAAAACACATGATAATGTCGGTTAAAACATAATAACATTGTTATTCTTGTCATAATTCTGATCATTTTATCTATCATTATCACTGTTACTTTTGTTTTAATTATAAAAAGTTATTATCAGTGTCTTATATCAAAATAAACGTTATCCTAAAATAATGGAATTACTTGTGATGACAAAAAAAAAAAAAAAAAAAAACATTGTCTTTTCAGCTGAATAGGCCTATATTTGTGAACAGACTAAAGTTATGTTTTTTTATGAACAGCCACTCATGAAAGATCAGAAAGAAAACAGAAAACAGAAGACTTAAGGAGACAAACTTCTTGTCGAATTAAACATAATCTTAACACAAACCATGCATTCAGCACCTTATAATATTAGAGTTGAGCAGGAGAGAGTGGTCAGGTACAGTGTGATATAATACAGTGCATTAAAAACACTTAACAGGTCATCAGTCTGATGAAAGTTCTCACATACACTTTTGTTCCACTTTGTCTCACTTTGTTCCACTGGATACTGAAGGTTTTCTCTTTATTCTTTTTCACTTCACGAAATAGTTTGGCTTAGCACTATAATTAAGTTTTCACATTTCACTTAAGCTAGGGAGAGGCTTATCAACTGTCCTGATGTGGAGGGAAAATTCACACACTACACCAGAAAACGACATTTTTCCCTTCTTATCAGGTCACATTACGTAATATATGATTCTAAGAACACTTCACTGATAAAAACACTTCACTTGACTTCAAATAAAATTCTAACACTTCATATGAAACAAGTAGAATAATGCACTTTGCTTTGTACATTCAATAGCCATTTTATAACAGGCAGGTATCCTCTGGCACACTTTGTTCTATAATAAAGTGTTATACACCTTCGGGCACTTCACAACGAACGTCTTGCACA
>NC_091552.1:12349427-12351927 GCF_042767895.1 Penaeus vannamei
GAGAAACACTATACTGCTGAACCATTACCTCACGAAGAGGAACTAAGAAAGAAAGTGAGAGGAGAACGGAAAAGAAGACGGAGAGAAAAGGATAGGAGACAATAACACAGGCAGAGGATAAAATAGAGAAGAGGGGAAAGGGAGAAGGAGAGGAGATAGGACAGGAGGCAATAACAAATGTATAGAACGAAGGAGAAGAACGTAACAGGTGATAAGAAATGTAGAAATGAAAGAAATTTTGGATAATGAAAATATGAAAGACAGAGCAAGGCATAAATCAAAATAATTTTAAATGAAAATTCAACAGAAGAGTGCAATAGTCAGCAAAGAGAATAAGAAAATGGTTAACTATCGTAACGTCAATAAAATAATAATGAAATCGTTAAATTATTGAATTAATTAATACGCAAATGAATGAATAGATCAACCGATAAGTAAATGAAAAAAAAAACATAAGTATACAAAAACGAGAAAGTAAAAAACAAAACAAAAATAGAATAATTACGAAAAGAAGACGTAAAGAGCGAGATAACTTAATGACCGAAAACGGAACCAAGTCACAAGGGACGAGGACCGTTGGAAAGACAGACGAAAGAAAACGGGATTTTTTTTTCATGGGGGACGAAAGTAAATGGTAAAGATCAGATAAAAAATGGAGGACGGGAAGATAAGGAGATCTGGGGAGTGATAAGTTTCTGTGAGATGTGATGGTATAGATAAGATAGATAAAGAGGGTAGATAAAAAGTTAGATGGATAGATAGATGAACATGCACATTCATGTATTTGTGTAGGTATATATATATATATATATATATATATATATATATATATATATACATACATGCATATATATAAATATATATATATATATATATATATATTTATATATATATAAATATATATATATATATACATACATGCATATATATACATATATATATATATATATATACATATATATATACATACATGCATATATATACATATATATATATATATATATATATATATATATATATATATATATATATATATATATATATATATACATGCATACACACACACACACACACAAACACACACACACACAAACACACACACACACACACACACACACACACACACACACACACACACACACACACACACATATATATATATATATATATATATCATATATGTATATATATATATATATATGTATGTATATATATACATATATATATATATATATATACATATATACATATGCACACACACACAGACACGTATATGTGTGTGTCCTTATAGATATATTTATTTGTTTATCTGTTTATTTGTTCCAAGCTATAACTTATTCATTTTTTTTCATTTATTTATTCTTATCAGTTCCTTACATCAGTACGTGAAACTGAATATTTTAATTCGTGAAAACATGTGATGCCTTTAGCTCAAGTAACGCCCAGAGAAAAACGTTCTGTTGTGCGTTGGATAAAATCTACGGCATCGTCTCACACACATTCAGATGAGAGTCAAATTTCGTGTTTTTTTTTATCTTACATATCTGTCAATTTATGTATCATCCCAGTGCAGCCACGTATGAAATGTAAGGACATAACATGGCTCCCGTGTGTTTATTTCTAGTAATTGCATTTACACATAGATGGCGCCACAAGTACTGAGTTACCAATGAGTCATTACTTGCCCGACTTATCTCGCTTGTTTATCCTCTTCCTTGATTTTCGGAAATATTATACTTTATGTCAATACAATCCTGTAAAACTCATCATGTCAATAATGATATTAAAATCGATATGGATATTATATAATAGAAAAAAAAAACGAAATCCTAAGGAAGAAGAAGAAAAAAGATGAGGGCGCACAGATTAATAATTGACTACGTGGTGGCTAAGTACTTGTGGAGCCATCTATGTGCAGATACATCTCACAGACGCCATATTACAGTAAACATCACAGTTTCCCGGCGTCAGTGGGTTTTCCTATTGATTCATTTTCATCAGCTCGTGTTGTGGAAGTGAAGCGATAGACAACAAAACCGTGATAAGATTATGAAGTTAAACCACATATAAAATCTCTCCAGTGATGTAATATAACTTTAGAGGCTAGATCTATAGCAACTCAAGGAGGTGTCATGTCTGTTTTGATAATTGTTCAATGAAAATATAACCATCAAAACCATTATTTTCCATCCTTTTTAAAAATCGAAGAGACCAAAAGCATCCGTAACTCTTGTGACGTCATAAAAACAAACCCCATGTGCTTTTTTTTCCCCAAAATAGAAGCAGTCGCCATGACACCTCCTCGGGTTGCTACTGACCCAACCTTTCCCGTCATTCGGCTTCACCCATTCTCGTCTCTGGCCGTCGCAGCATCCCCTATTCTCAGCATCTTCTCGCCACGAAGGAGATGACCTCGCAGATGACCCAGCTGGCGACTTCGATTCCCTGTGTGACAAGGAGGAGGAATTAAGAAGCGTTCTAGTCTTCTGGATTCAAGTAT
>NC_091552.1:12356927-12364427 GCF_042767895.1 Penaeus vannamei
TTATTCATTATTTCATTATCACTATCGTTATTACTATTATCTTTATTGCTTGTAATGTTCTTATTTGTTTCATCGCTGTCACTATCACTATAGTTATCTTTATCACTCCTTTATTATCATTATCATATATTTTTATTATTATCTTTGTATTTATCCCCATCATTCTTTTATCATCAAATATCATCATTATTATCTACAGCTGTTCTAAATAGGCTGATTCAATTTGATTCGTATATTTTCATCCCATTTCGTTTTTTTTCAAATGTACAAGTCTCATTAATCCCTTACAATTCAATTTTATTTTCCATTCAACCATGAAATATAATCTAATTCTGAGTGAATTTTTTATTAGATTGATGAATATTATTTATGATAATGATAACTCACGATTATGGAATATTATACTAAACAGACAAAAAATAGCAGTAGATTACAACAAAGGAAACATTAAATTGAATTTCTAAATATATTAGTTGGGAATTTTGTTGAATCAATTTTCGTTCTTATTAACAATCGCTAACTTTACTTCTTTCCAACATAGCACAACTTTTTGCACGTTATGTGTGTGTCTGCCTGTCTGTTGTTCATATTATGACCTGAATATTATTATTATTATTTTTTTTGTGTGTGTTTTTTGTCTCTAATTTTTATCAAGATGAGGAAGATGATTGAGATGTTGATAAGATATTGTAGGAGATATAATAGGAATATGGAGATATTTATAGCGATAGATAGATGGATAGATAGGGAGATAAATGATGGGAGGTGGGGGAGGGAGGAGGAGGGGGGGAGATTGTCCATGTTACGAATGGGATTTTGTGTGCTATTTGTCTCTCATTTTCGCTAGATGAGGAACGAAAAATTTTAGCGGGAAAATTTCGAATGTAGCGATATTTTGTGACCTTTTTAAGATAATAATACTACTAACAACAACAAAACTACCACTTCTACTACTGTCAATACTATTTATGATAATAATGATGAAAATAGCAGTGTTAATGATAATGAAAAAAATGATTACACTCAGCCAAGAAAATTTAGATTGTAGCGATTTTTTGTCATCATTTTAGCGCTGAAAATTAGGAACTTTTACTCCTATGTCTAGCGGCTTTTAAATTCCAGTTTAACGGTTTTAATTGAAATATCAATGACAACACTGAGATAAGAAGTGGGGTAGATATATGGAGATAGATAAAACAATAGATAGATAGATAGATTGAGAGAAGATTTTCTTTCTGTATCTCTCTCACTGTCTCCTCCCCCCCCTCTCTCTCCTCATTTTCGCCCCCCCCCCCCCTCTCTCTCTCTCTCTCTCTCTCTTTTTCTCTCTCTCTCACTCTTCTTCTCTTCCTCTTCCTCTCTCTCTATCTTTCTATATCTCTCTCTTCCTCTCTCTCTCTCTCTCTCTCTCTCTCTCTCTCTCTCTCTCTCTCTCTCTCTCTCTCTCTCTCTCTCTCTCTCTCTCTCTCTCTTCTCTCTCTCTCTCTCTCTCTCTCTCTCTCTCTCTCTCTCTCTCTCTCTCTCTCTCTCTCTCTCTCTCTCTCTCTCGACTATCTCTCTCTCTCTCTCGTCCTCTCTCTCTCTCTCTCTCGTCTATCTCTCTCTCTCTCTCTCTCTCTCTCTCTCTCTCTCTCTCTCCCTCTCCCTCCCTCTCCCTCTCCCTCTCCCTCTCCCTCCCCTCCCCCTCTCCCTCTCCCTCTCCCTCTCCCCCTCCCTCTCCCTCTCCCTCTCCCTCTCCCTCTCCCTCTCCCTCTCCCTCTCCCTCCCCCCCTCCCTCCCAGCCAGCCGAAGAAGGTGTCCATTTACGCCGAGCAGCTGTCGTCTACGTGCTGTCCTCCCTCACCCCCCACCTCCCACCCCATCCCCCCCGGCAGGTACATCCTCGCCCGGGGCACCTGCTGGATATTGCACCTGCAACTTTCCTCTCCTGGGGCGCCGCACGTAACTGCTGGGCCGGTTTTCGCTGCCCCGGGCGTGTGGGCGGTGGGCAGGTGTGTTGGTGGGTGTGTATGGGTGTGTGTTGCGTGTGTGTGTGTGTAGGTGTATGTGCGCGTTTGTGTTGTGGGGTTTGGTGTATGTATGTGTGTGGTGTTATGGTGTTATATGGATATGCACGCGCATAGACATACACGTACAAACACGTAGACATACAGACGTACAAACATATAAACACACTTTTTTCTCTTTCTTTCTTTCTTTCTCTTTCTCTCTCTCTCTCTCTCTCTCTCTCTCTCTCTCTCTCTCTCTCTCTCTCTCTCTCTCTCTCTATCTATCTATCTCCCTCCCTCCCTCCCTCCCTCCCTCCCTCCCTCCCTCTCTCTCTCTCTCTCTCTCTCTCTCTCTCTCTCTCTCTCTTTCTTTCTCTCTCTCTCACGTCTGGATTATCCGCATCCTAATCTTATCGATAATATATCTTATTCTCTTCGACAATAAAAATATTGGGTGTCTGCTTCTTTGCGAGTTATGAGTTGCGAAGTCATTAGTAGTCGAGAAACAAATTAATATTAATGACACTAGCACAATGATGATGATGTATGAAATGGTGCTAATGGTGATGATATTGATGATGATGATGATAATTATGAAAGTGTTTATGTTGCTAGTAATAATGATTATAATAACAGCAATAACAATAATATTGATAAATATAATGATAGTAATGATAATGATAATGATGATGATAATAGTAATTATCATTATTATTCCATTAATGAAAGTAATGATGATAAATGTGATAATAATAATAGTAATTCTAATGATGATAATAAAAATAGTAATATTACAGAAATAATAGTGTAAAAACAATCATAATAATGATAGGGAAACTAATAATAATGATAACAATGTAATGATAATAAAAACAATATTAATGACAATAAGGATGATAATAATTTTAGCTTTTATAATAATAATAAAAGTGATAATAATAATGGTGATTATGGTAATGATAATGATAAAGTTAATGATGATTATGATGATAATGATAATGGGGATAATAATAATAATCATAATGATAATGATAACAATAATTTGATAATGATAATAATAATAATGATAATAAATATAATGATAACAACAGTAACACTACTACTGCTACTATTGTAAATACTACTTATAATAATTATGAAAATAGCAATAATAAGGATAATGAAAAATGATGATTACACTCAACCGAGAGATCTAAAGAATAATTAATCAATACCGCCCGAAAAGGTGTATATTCACTGAACATTTTAGAGTTATGTGTTTTGTATATTCAAAAAACGAAAAAATGGCAAGACCCCGAACCTTGTGGTAAGCATATTGAATTAAACATTGAATATTCAGAGATAATTATTGTATTCGCGTGTGTATTTGTATATGAATTATATATATATATATATATATATATATATATATATATATATATATATATATATATATATGTATATATGTATGTATATATATATATATATATATATATATATATATATATATATATATATATATATATACATATATATCGCCGGCGTATGATCTTATATATATTTACCTGAAATCATTATTGTTATATCCTTGATTAATCCTTGATTATATTCAAGTAAACGATTTCCTTCGAATAAAAGACATTAATTGCATAAAATGAGACCATAAGGTAAAAGCATAAACATTCGACTCTGTGGCTGATTATCTTCGATTCTGCAGACTATTCTTGGGCCTGGGTCAGGTGGGTTCGGAAGGGGGGGGCGAGGGGGAGGGGGGGGAGGAGGGGGAAGGAGGGAAAGGGGAGGGGGAGGAGGGGGAAGGAGGGAAAGGGGGAGTGTGGGAGGTTAGGAGGGAGAGGAGGGGAGGGGAGGAGGGAGAGTGGGAGTGGGAGGGGGGAGGGGGGAGAGGATTGGGAGGGGAGGAGGGGGAAGGAGGGAAAGGGGGAGTGGGAGGTTAGGAGGGAGAGGAAGGGAGAGGAGGGGGAGGAAGGGAGAGGAGGGGGAGGGGAGGAGGGGGAGTGGGAGTGGGAGGGGGGAGTGTTAGGGGATGAGGGAGAGGGAAAGAGGGAGAAGGGGAGCAGGAGGGTAAGAAGGGGGAGGGGGGGGTAAAAAAAAGTGAGAGAGTGAGATATGTTTTTGTTCACAACAGGTTCATTATGTTCGATCACTCTCTCAACATGTACGAATACTCATAAGATTTTGCCTCACTTAATCTCTAAAGTTTCTAACAATTAAGAAGAGACAAATCCATAAAATAATCAAGCAGACGTAATATAATCATAAAAAATATTAAACAAATTGAAATACATTAAAACGAATACTCATAAGATTTTGCCTCAATTAATCTCTAAAACTTTTAACAAGTAAGAAGAGACAAATAAAATAATTAAACAGGCGTAATATAATCATAAAAAATTATTAAACAAATTGAAATACATTAACACGAATACTCATAAGATATTGCCTGACAATCACTAAAGCTTTTAACAATTAAGAAGAGACAAATCCATAAAATGATTAAGCCGACGTAATATAATCATTAAAAAATATTATAAAATAGAAATACATTAAAAAAAGATAAAACAAAACAATACAAGAGCCAGACAGACACTCGGCCAAACCCGCCACGCTTCTCCAAAACACGCAGCTAATGAGCCAAGGTAACGCCGGCAGTTTCCCCCGAGTGCCTCAGTAACACCTTGGGGCAGAGCAACCAAATACCTGGACAGCGGCGAGTCCTGCATGTTGTAAAACGAGAACCACACCTCCACCAGGACTGATTTAGACCCGCCCGCCGTGCTGGTGAATTTGACGTCAGCTGTGTCTTGAGCGTTTATGTAGCGAGAACTGTCTATTATTTGTGATAAGAGTTTGAGGGGGGTTCTGTACGTCATTTTTGTGTGTCGTTATTGTTTAGGTTTGTGGGTATTGTTAGGTTTTGGAAAGGTAGGATTGTTGGTATTTTATGAAGTTGATGTATATGATAGAAAGAGAGAAGGTAAGATCATGAATCGCCAAAAGAAATTAATTAGAAGGCAGGACTTAATGGTCATTTGTGTATAGAGAGAATTCTATCATCTTTTTCAACACGGGAAAATATATTAGCCATCACAATAGATATTTGGAACGCTGATCTTCATCAAGCAAAACCGGGCAGTCTGCACATAAATATATGCATATACACAGCTGCCAATATCACGGAAAGTGTACCAGTCTCATTGGGTTTTGTCATAAACAACTGCTTGATTTCATGTACTCTAGGAATATATGCACACATGAAAATACAAGCATGTACACATACGTGTATATATGTACAAATCTTTTTAAGGTGATTTGTATTTAATCTGTCTATGCCGATCTATTTATCTATATCCATCTATATATCAATCTACCTATGCATGTATGTGTGTATGTTTGTACATACATACATAAATGTATTTATGTATGTGCATTGTGTTAAAAGAGAAGGAGGAGGATTATGTGTAATACACACACATGCACATATGATTATATCTACATCCATATCTACATTATATTAACATCTGTCTATCAAAATATCTATTTACATATCTATCTAATACATAAATGTATACATATGGGATGGTAAAGAAAAATAACTTCATATACAAATACCAACCTGAGACATCTTCAGGTATAGCGAAGAAACAGCAGAGGGCCAAAGACATTACCGTAAGGTACAACGGAAATAACCTTTCTACGTACTATAGAACCTTTATATATATATATATATATATATATATATATATATATATATATATATATATATATATATATATATTCATGTATGTATATGTATATATATGTATATATATATATAATATATGTGTGACTGTATGTATGTATAAATACATTTATGTATATGTGTATAAATGTATACACACATTGCGTACTTTGTACACGCATATATGCTATAGCACGTGTGTGTGTGTGTGCGCCGCTGTACTTATATGGATGTAACTCTACATATAGGAATACTTTACATAACCTTTACTTAAGACAGTTAAAAAAGAATCCAAACAAGACGGAAAACATGAAATGAAGATGTTTACGAAACATTTAATTATCTAGCAAAGCCCAGCTCGTCACAAACACCTGTACCTCATCCAAAAAGACACGAGGGAACAACAAACCACACACGCCTATAAATTATCTACAAAAACACGAAGGGAGTAAAGAAAAGTAAATAAATACGAGTAAATCAATGTGAAAGACACGAAGGAACAACAACTCACACACGCTTATAAATGATTTAAAAAGACACGAAGGGAGTAAAGAAAAGTAAATAAATACGAGCAAATCAATGACACGAAGGAAGTAAAAATAAATAAATAGATAAACAAAATTTAAAAATCAGGGCAAATCAAAGGGAAACACACGCTGGGGTCTTTGTCTGTGTAGAAACTGGCTTCGTTCTTTTTCTCCTTCTGTTGGCGCCATCTTCAGCCCTAAACAGTAGGCAGGAAGTGGACGATCAACCCTGAGGTGGAGGAAAAGGTGGGGAGGAGGAGGGGAGGTGGTGGGGGGGGGGAGAAAGAAGAGGAGGAGGTGTTGGTGGAGGGGAGGCGGGGGGGGGGGAGGAGAAAGAAGAGGAGGGGGAGGTGGAGGGGAGGTGTGGGGGAGAAAGAAGAGGAGAAGGAGGTGTTGGTGGAGGGGAGGTGTGGGGGGGGGGGAGAAAGAAGAGGAGGAGATGTTGGTGGGGGGGGGGGGGGAGCAAGAGGAGGGGGAGGTGGTGGTGGTGGAGGTAAAGTAGGGGTGGTGGAGGTGGAGGCGAAAAATATAAATAATAATGATGATAAAAATAAAAAGAGAACAAGAAGGAAAAGAAGAAGCAGAGAGAGGAGGACCATAACATAGAAAATAAGAGAGATGAGAAAGACGAAGATAAAAAGAACCAAAGAGAAACAGGTGGAAAGAAAAAGAGAATAAGAAAACCAAACATACACATAAACAGACATAGACATAAAAGACGAACAGACAGACAGACAAACAGACATAGCCATAAAAGACGAACAGACAGACAGACATAGCCATAAAAGACGAACAGACAGACAGACAGACGAACCGATAGCAAGACAGGAATTTGACACATCGCCCAGGACTCCCCGACGCCGCCACAGGGACCCCAAGATCCCCTGAGGCGCTTAATTCCTTCCTTTGTCTCAGGGGCCGGAGTCTCCCGCTGAGGCCGTGGCGGCGCTGGACACTCGCGCGTGGGGGCTCTGTGGCGCTCCGGTAAAGGCCAAGCGTGCTAGCCTTGAACAATCGTATTCGAGACACACTTTAAGGTTCGTATAAGCGCCTGTGTTATGTATGTACCTGTATGTATAACTTTTTTTTATGTATCTATCTGCTTTCTTAATCTATCTGTGTACTTCTCTATATGATCTATCTATCTAATATAACTGTCTATTTATCTAAACATCTGTCTATCTATCCATTATATCTGTCTACCCATATATATTTATCTGTCAATCTATTATCTATCCATCTATAATTGTCTACCCATGAATATCTA
>NC_091552.1:12369427-12374427 GCF_042767895.1 Penaeus vannamei
CATCCATGAAGAAAAAGAAAATGAAAAGAAGAGAAAGAAAAGGAAGGAAAAAAAACAGATGAAGTAAAACAGAAAAAAAGAAAAACAAAAAACAAGAAAAAACATAACAAAAAATCAAGAAAAAGAAAGAAAAAACATAAAAGAAAAAAAAAGAAAAAAAGAAAAAAAAGATAACAAAAAATAATAATAATAAAAAAAGACAAACAATAAAACAAAACTAAATCATGGCCAAGGTCAGCAGCTGCTCCTGACGACCTGTTCCTGCTCCTCCTGTGCTTGCAAGATCATGAACGTCAGTCTGGGTGTAGCTTGCTGACGTTCTTGTCTCAGGAGGGAGTCCCTGTCAGCTCGAATGTCAGCCTCTGTCATTTCCCTCGGTGGGCCTGACAGTGACAACTCATTATCGTTATTGATGTTAATGATTATTATTTGTATGAATTTTTACTCATTATTTTATTTCATTGATTATGTTTATTATTAGTGTTATCGTTTGATTATCGGTGTTATTCGTATGGGTATATGATTATTATTTGTAGTTATTATTCGTATTTTATTATAATTCGAGACATTACTAATTGCATAAATTTTATTAGTATTATAGATGATGTTATTATGAATATTAATGTATCCTCATTATCATTATTATTAGTATTTATATTATTACTACTACAATAACAAAAATACAATAATTGGGGATGTTTTGTTAACATATTACATTTCCCTTGTCAGCAACGTTTAATAAAGTGGAGAAACATTATTGACTTACGGCGAACACTTGACAAAGATCACGTGATACTTTTCAGTTGAACCAATGAAGGTATTTATATATATATTTTTTAATATTTGGGAATTTACTCAAGACACACACACACACACGCGTATATATATATATATATATATATATATATACATATATATATATATATATATATATATATATATATATATATATATATATATATATATATGTATATATACATACCTGTATACATACATACATGTATATAAACACGCACATATATACACTTTGTCCACGTATGCATTCCCGTTCATAAGCGTCCATCGCATATCCGAAACCGCCTCCAGAGCCGGACAGAGACGAGGCGACGGCTGCCATGAATTCCAGAGCGAAGTGACGAGCGTGTAAGCGTCGCCTCACCCCCCCCCCACCCCCCCAGCCCCCCGCCGGCCCCCTCTTCGTTAAGGGCGCCATTAATCAAGGCCTAATCGCACTCCGCCGCCGCACCTGCTCGCCGAGATGGCCCGGGAGTAATTAAGCGAGTAGTCATAATAATTAGGCAGTAATGTGGTCCGGTTGAGAGGGAGGAGGGAAAAGGAGGGAGGGAAAAGGAGGGAGGAGGAGGAGGAAGAAGGAGAGAGGGGAAGAAGGGAGGGAGGGGGGGGTAGATGCCCACCGGCACTGCCTTCTCGGGGAATAGATGTTATCGCCGTGTAATTATGCCGTAATGGGGCAATTATGTCATGTTTAGGTCTCGTTTTGCGTAGGCCTACTTTCCATACCCCTTTTTCCGTGCCCGAGAGAATTATATATTTTTTTCGAATGTAAGGTGAAAATTCATAGAAAATAGAATGAGTGAGAGAGAGATGGAGAGAGAGAGAGAGAGAGAGAGCCAGAGGAGAGAGAGAGAGAGAGAGAGAGAGAGAGAGGGAGAGAGAGAGAGAGAGAGAGAGAGAGAGAGAGAGAGAAAGAGAAAGAGAGAGAGAGAAAGAGGGAGAGAAAGAAAGATAAATGGAGAGATAGAAAGATAGAGAGAGATTATCTGATAAGGACTGAGATATAACCGAAGCGGGTATTTTCTCCATTATCCCGGGTATTTTGCGTGTTAATAGGATGTATGGTTAATATATTTTATCGTTATCTCCTCATCATCATCATTATCGTTTATCACCTATGTCCATTTTGGTGGAGCTGAAACATTTTTCTCGATAACGATATCAGTTACACCAACGGCATCTGACGTATCAATATTATGATAATCATATCATTATTGTTGTCATTATGATCACTATTGCATCATCTGTTACTAATGTATATATAATGAGAGAAATAACGTACATTCACCGGTCATCAAGGTAATCAAAATAATCAAAATAATGAAAATTATCAAAATACACACACAGTCTGTCAAAATGTACATTTATTTATCTATCTGTCTATCTACCTATCTATCTATCTGCATACCTATCTATCTATCTATATACCTACCTATCTATCTATTTCTAAATATCAATCTACCTAACTAACTATGTACCTACCTCTCTATCTACCTACCTATCTACTTACCTATCTATCTATCTATATCTATCTCTCTTGGTTGATCGACCTTTGCTCTCCGTCTTTTACTTTCATTTACCTCTCACCCTCACTAGAAGAATGAGCGATTATCTTCTGTGTGTGTATTTTTTTGTTTTGTTGTGTTATTGGTTTAGTTGTTAGTGTTGTTGTTTGTCGAGGGTCCTTGCTAGCTTTTATGCAGTGTCTTGCATACAGTGTCATACAGTTTTTGAGGTAATTGACCGAAAAATCTCACAGAGAGATTCACACCCACCCAATGATTTTTTTTTTATTTTTTAGTTATCATAAACAATTGATTATCACGACTATCATAACGATTGTCATTGTGCCACTAAAGACAAAACTAAAACAAAACATTTAAACTTAAAGAATCGTTACCAGTGAGTGAAATAACATGACATTTGGGAGGGGGAGGGGGGGTATATCCGTAGATTTGTAGGTATGCATCATTATATTTCATCACTTATCCTACATTAAGCAGAAGTTGCTACTAAATAAGAGGTGAATGATATTATATCTTAAGTAAAAAGTGTAGAGTACTTCTTTAAACTTGCTGTTATTCAATAGTTATCATTTCTGTTTTTCAATCAGACGACGTTCCCCATACATAACAAAAGGTTTTATTTTCGGTTAAGCTAAAATAGACTTAGTAAGCGTGAGAAAATAAAAGAAAATATGATTCATTTTTTAAAAAATTTCTTGATAAATTTCTCTCCTAAATGAAACGGAATTAAATCGAATTAATTTTCCTGATTTATCTTCAATCAATACCATCGCAGTTATCTCTCCATCTCATTTTTATTTATTCATTTACTTATTTAATTATTTATATTACCTCAGTGTCTGTGTATATAAAAAAAGAGCGGCAGTGTTTGGACTCCTAAGATGATTTAGGTCTAAGTAAAATGACTTTCGAAGGTGGTGATGTGTAAAATGTTCTCTAATATTCGGGTGAGTATTAGGGAACCCTAGGATATTTTCTTTTATTGTCGGTAAGAGGTAAGGCTGATTACGAAGTTCACTATTACATGCAGATACTCATAAACACATACACATGTAAGGACACACACACACACTAAAAAAAAAACGAAAAAAAAGAAAAAAAAAACATACATATATATATATATATATATATATATATATATATATATATATATATATATATATATGGTAGCATATTTATATGTATACATATGCATATGTACACACACACACACACACACATATAATTTATGTCTATATATGCAGCCAAGAAAAGAATAGATAAGAATTATATGAAAAAAAATCTTGGACATTTTTTTGTAGATTTTCTAGCTGGAAAGTTTTGTGGTTATATACATATACATATATCTATACATATATATATATATATATATATATATATATATATATATATATATATATATATATATATGTGTGTGTGTGTGTGTGTGTGTGTGTGTGTGTGTGTGTGTGTGTATATATATATATATATATATATATATATATATATATATATATATATATATATATAGATAGATAGATAGATAGATAGATAGATATATACATATATATATATATATATATATATATATATATATATATATATATATATATATATATATATATATATATAATTTGCATAGGTGTGTTTCCTTTCCTTGTATTTTGAAATCATTTTTACAAATGAAATTTCATAGTCTAAACAACTTTTAGAGTGCAATAACTGAACCCATGATTTATATCTCTTTATTAACTGGTTACAACATAAATCTATAACTGACTCGAATAGTTAAAGGCTTCGATAGGCTGGAGAATATAATATCGAGAACAGAATTTCTCGTCATGCATTTGGTTGCGGAGGCGGTCGGCGTCCTTCTACCACGGGCGCCACATGAGGTCGGAGCAGGTGTCCATGGGCGTGGCACCCTCGAAGTCCTGCTGAGGGCCGTCCAAGGCGAGTCCTTCCTCCATAGGACTCCCATTATCGGTGGGATCTGCCATAGGATGCTTGTACTGTTTCCCAAGGGAGTCCGCGGCCAGCAGTCCTTCTCTGCGGTCCTCGGGTTGGTCTCTCGCTCGGCTCGGGATGTGCGCGTCCTGGGCGTCCTTCGGCGAGGTCATCGGGGCGAAGAGCAGGGACTTCGGCTCCTGGTCGGGTTTCAGCTGGAGGGATTGACCTCGTCCCCCCGTGTGCTCGTCTTCGGCCTCGCTGTGGCTCTCGAAGGCGGTGGTGGCAACGCCCTCCTGCAGCAGGAGTGCCAACGCGCCGTCGGGAAGCAGCGTCGGGATGAGAGCGAGGGACTGGGTATCGCCTCCCGACGTGATCTCCGCCGAGGACTTGGCCAGATCCATCTCGCCTTCCGACTTCTTCTCCTCCTCGTCGGGAGTCAGCATCTGAACCCTCTCCGACAGGTGCTGGAGGAGGCCCTCGCGGAAGGTCTCCGTCCCGCTCTCCTTGCAGTCGCCGAGGAGAGAATCGACCATGCTTATGCAGTGCTTGTAGCCCTTGAGGTACCCGCTCTCCTCGCCCGACTCCCCGGAGAGCTGTGCCGAGCCGCCCCGCGTCCTGACACCCAGGACGCTCTGCCAGTACCTCACCGTCAGCTCCAGAACGTCAGCCTTCTCCAGCTTGGCAGCCTTCCCCGTCCTCGCCTTGACCATCCTCTCCTCCTGCAGCAGGGCGGAGAGCTCGTCCAGGCAG
>NC_091552.1:12376927-12379427 GCF_042767895.1 Penaeus vannamei
TCGTATTATTTATCAGTGCTTTGTCACTCAGAACAATCACAGTTGATACGGGCATATTAATCAAGTAAATATGAAATTACCTATGGACGAGTCAGTGTTTTTTTTAAGCAATTAATAAAAAAATGATTCATAGATGTTACGTACTTTATAGGAATTTATTTTTATCTTAATTATTTTTTATTCTTATCTTTTATTTTTTGAAAATGACTTGTTATTTTAGACGGAATAGGATAACATTCAGCCTTTACGGAATCAGTTGAGTATATCTATTCATGGAAATAACTACTTTTTTAATAAGGTTTAGTAATTCAACAAATATCTATATTCATCGAGAACGAAACGACGAAATGCAGACAAAGAGAAGGAGAGAATACGAAAAGGAACGAAGAGAATAAGAAAACAAAATAGAAAAAAAGGAAAAAAGAGGAAAAGACGAAAAAGAGAAGATGGAAAAAATATGAAAAGACAAAAAAAGAGATGGAAAAAAATATGAAATGAAACAGAGAAGACAATAGACAGACGAAAACGAAAAGAATAAAGGAAAAGAAAGAAAGAAAGAAAGAAAGAGAAAAAAACGAAGAGAGACTCTCCCCTTACCCTTCTTCCTTCCGTGACCGGCCTCGGCGTCTTGACCTTGGCATAAGGCGCTTCTGGGACCCCCATCTTGCTGACCTCACTGGCGGCTTTCCCTTCAGTCAATTCACTTTTGTCTCTTGTTTTATTTTCACTGGGCTGGTGCTGAGGTCACTAGAGCTCAGGTTTTACATTCCCTTGTTTTTGGGGGGTATATATATATATTTTTTTGGGGGGAGGGGGGGATTTGTATTTTTGTAATGATCTGAATCTTTTTTCTTGGACACTTTGTTATTGTTCAATTATTTTTTTTCCTTCTTCTTCTTTAGACACTCTTCACTCGAATCTTCACTGGCTATGACTTGTGCTCATGCCTTAGGAGTCAAGTCGGGTCACGTGACTCGGCACCAGAACTGCCCCCGCGGTCGCGTCACATCCTCAGCACCGTCTGCAGGCTCGTCGGTGCGTCGGGGAATCGCCCTGGACACGGGGGAGAGGTAAGGGGGGGGGGAAGCAGCAGAGGTGGCGGGCGGGAGCGGAACGTCGGCGGCGGCGGCGGAGGCGGTAGCGGCGGCGGCAAGAAGCGTTCGGAGCGGAGTGCGGCAGTCAGTCACGCTTCGCTCGGCGCTGCACACGACCGACACACGACTCGGGACGACGCCATCCGGCACGTAATCGTCGCTTCCCTCTGTGCTTCGCGGCGTTCCAGAATGCCTCGGACGCGGGCGCCGACGGGGGCGGCGAGCGAGGACCCCCGAACGCAAGCACAGCCGAGAGGAATTGGATCGCTTGGCCGCCCTCCCGTTCTCGGCCTCTATCTCCTCCAGCAGATTATTTTTCCCTCCCTTTTAGCGACGTCGGAGCATGTCGCCAGGACTTCTGGAAGACAGCGAAAGGCAGCAAAGCACGGCAATTTGCAGCTCACTTCCGCTCTTCTTGTGGCCCATTGGCTGTTTTTCCCGACGTGATCTGGTTTCCTATTGGTCCCCCGGTGTTACTGCGCGCGCTCGCTCATTGGCCGGAATCCTATCGCCACGGAATTAGTGGTTTACAGCTCCTTAACTTGTCTCGTATCAACCAATTCTTCTCAAGTTGATCCCAAACGCATCTTACTTTTTATTAAGGCTCGTTACCCAACATTTAGATACATTTACTTCGCAGAACTAAATGAGGTGACTCAGCCATGTTTATGAGTTGCGCGACCGATCGAATCATCTTGATCGAGGATAATGTAACACGATAATAAAATTCATTGGGGAGCAAGGCGCTGTGACTATGGGGTGCTCGTGTACTTAACTTTTTTTTATTTGTTTTTTGCTTGGCTCTTCTTCTTTTATTTTCTTCTGTTTCTTTATTTCTCTGTCAATCTCCTTTCTCTCTGTCTATCTGTCAATCTCCTTTCTCTCGCTCTCTGTCTATCTGTCAATCTCCTTTTTTTTCTCTCTCTGTCTATCTGTCAATCTCCTTTCTTTCGCTCTCTGTCTACCTGTCATATCCTTTCTCTCTCTCTCTCTCTCTGTCTATCTGTCAATCTCCTTTCTCTCTCTCTCTCTGTCTATCGGTCAATCTCCTTTCTCTCTCTCTGTCTATTTGTCATTCTCTTTTCTCTCTCTCTCTGTCTATCTGTCAATCTCCGTCTGTCTTTTCGGGTTTCTCTGTTTCTGTCACTCTGTCAGTCTCCCTCTTCTGTTCTCTGTCAGTCTGTTTGTCTTTGTTTCTCTGTCTGCCTCTGTCTGTGTCTGTCTCTTTTTTCCCACTGGGTATCTCTGTTTTTGTCTGTCTATCGTTTTCTATGTCTCTGTCTCTCTGTTTCTGTTTGCCTCTCTCTCTCTCTCTCACTCACTCTCTCCCTCTCCCTCACTCTCTCTTTCTCTCTCTCTCTCACTCTCTTCCTCTCTCTTTCCTTCCCTTCCTCCCTCCCTCTTTC
>NC_091552.1:12391927-12396927 GCF_042767895.1 Penaeus vannamei
CACTTTATCCATTTATCCCCCCTCTCTCGCTCTCTCTTCTCTCTTCCTCCCTCCTCTCTCTCCCTTCCAACTTTTTTTCGCCTTCTTCTCTCTCTCTCTCTTCTTTTCTATCTTCTTTTAACTTCCTTTTCGCCCTCTCTCTTCTCTTAACCTTTTTTTGCCCTCTCTCTCTCTCTCCTCTCGTCTCGTCTCTCTCTCTCTCTCTTTCTCTTTCTCTTTCTCTCTCTCTCTCTCTCTCTCTCTCTCTCTCTCTCTCTCTCTCTCTCTTTCTCTCCCCCTCTCTCGCTCTCTCTCTTTTTCCATGTACACATCTATCTATTTATCAGCTCTCTAACACTATATGCACACACACACATTTTCGATAAATCTTTTCTTTTCTCTCCTTCACCCTCCCTTTATCCATTAAATATCTCAGTATTATGCTAAAAAGGGAGACCCATAAATCAATTCCTTTTTTTATTCATTCCAACGACGTTCTTGACGTTGATGCGGACGTAAAAAAACTTTTGTGAACTAATAGAGAACATCTGTCATAAATCTCCTGATGTGTCGATAAACTGATTTCGCTTCCCTGAGGATCAAAGGAAGGAGGAGGAGAGGAAGGAGAAGAAGAAGAGGAGAGGAAGAAGGGAAAGAGGAGGGAGAGGAAGGAGAATAAAGGGAGAGGAAGGAGAATAAAGGGAGAGGAGGAAGGGAAAGGAAAAGGAGGAAGGAGAAAGGGAGGGGAAGATGGGAAAAGGGAGAGAGAGGAAGGAGAATAATGGGAGAGGAGGAAGGGAAAGGAAAAGGAGGGAGGAGAAAGGGAGAGGAAGGAGGAAGGGGGAGAGGGAAAGGGGAAGGAAGGTAGGAGAAAGGGAAAAGGAAGGAGGAAGGAGAAGAGAGGGAGAGGAAGGAGAATAGGGAGAGGAAGGGAGAAGAGGAGGAGGAAGGAGAAGGGGAGAGAAAGAAGGGGAAAAGGGGAAAGGGGAGAGGAAAGGGAGAAGAAAGGGGAGAGGAGGAAGGGAAAAAAAGGGGAGGAGGAAAGGAGGAAGAGAGGAAGAAGGGGAAGAAGGGAGAGGAAAGGAGAAGAAAAGGAGAGGAAGAAGGGAAAGGAGGAGGCATGAAAGAATGTGATGTAGATTGATAGAAAAAGCAGAAGAGGTGAAGAAAAGAAAAAAAAGAAAAAAAATTAGAAAAGGGAGAAGGGGGAAGATGGAAAAAATCAAAGAGGGGAAAAGAGATAAAAATGAAGTAAAAGAGAGAGAAAAAAGAAAGAAAAGGAGGAGAGGGTGAAGAAAAAAATGATGCAAAGAAAAAGAAGTGGAAGGAACATAAGAAAAATAAGAAATTACGAAGAAAATGAGACAGAAGAGAAAAAAAAGAAAAAAATTGAAAAGGAAGAAAATAGAACAAAGAAAAATAAAAGAAGAAAACAGAAGAACAAGAAAAACAAACAAACAAACAAACAAAAAGTACTAAGAAACTAGAAACTCTGATTTTTCTTTCTTTCTTTTGACGTTCCCCTTAGAAAGTAAAAGCCCCTCCCTCCCAAATCTGTTTGCAGCGGCCACCCAGCCTCAGCAGACCCCCCTACAGCGGCCACCCAGCCTCAGCAGACCCCCCTACAGCGGCCACCCAGCCTCAGCAGACCCCTATTAGCGGCCACCCAGCCTCAGCAGACCCCCCTACAGCGGCCACCCAGCCTCAGCAGACCCCCCTACAGCGGCCACCCAGCCTCAGCAGACCCCCCTACAGCGGCCCCAGCAGGAAGCAAGTGAGTCGCCTGCCTTTATCCTTCTGACGGACCTCCGCAGAGCCAAAGGAGTAGCGTTATTTTCACTCCAGTTGTAAAACTCTCAGGGTACAAAACTCCCCGCGTGAGGCGAATACGCGGGCGCTGAGGAATCTTCGCCATAAGATGTAAGAAAAGGGGGGGAAAAGAATAGCAAATAGGGAGAGAGGGAGAGGGAGAGAGGGAGAGGGTTGGAGATGGTGAGACGGACGGACGGAGGGAGGGAAGGAGGGAGATAGATAGATATATAGATAGGTAGATAGGTAGATAGATAGATAGATAGAGAGAGAGAGAGAGAGAGAGAGATCGACTGACAAACAGAGAGATAGATAGAGATAGAAAAAGAAAGAAAGAGAGAAAAAGGGGGGGGGAGAAAGGGAGAGATAGATAGAGAGAGAGAGAGAGGAAGACAGAGATAGAGACACAGAAAGAGAGAGAGCGAGATAGACTAGCAAACACACAGAAAGAAAAACGAACAGATAGACAGACAGACAGACAGACAGTCCCTCACAGAGACGAGAGGCTATCACTCTTCTCCTCCGTTTCAGAGTTAGAAAGTTTCAAAAGAACGTGTTTGCAGTGGAACAACTTTTTTTTTTTTTTTTTTTTTTTTTTTTTTTTTTTTTTTTTTTTTACGCGGAGGAGGAGGTCTCGGGTACAAAGTGATATCGGAGGGCTGCTGATGCTGTTCTGGTAACGCATGCTTGTGTAATGGATAGGATCAGATGAAACCGTAATGTGCAGTGTGTATAGAGGTTAGAATTGATTAAAGGGGTTGTGTTATGTTGGATATGTTGGGTGTTCTTGTTTTGGTGTAGTCTGAATGTCGGCAAAACAAACAAACAAACAAACAAACTAATAAAAAAGCGCACGCATACACATACACACATACATAAACACACGCACATCCACACACACACACACACACACACACACACACGAGCATACAGACAAAAGCATACACGGAAAAGAAAATTAAAGAAAGGAATAAAAAATGAAGAAGAAAAATGAAAAGAAGAGGAAGAAGAAGAGAAAGAAAAAGAGGAAGAAAAAGAAGATAAAATCTAAAAAGGAAGAAGGAGGAAATAATTATAAAAAAGAAATAAAGAAATGGGGAATGGAAGAACTGGAAGGACAGGAAAGGAAAGAATAATGACAGGGATAATTATGATGATTAAGATAGCAACAATAATAACTAATGATAAATACAATTATCATACTACTGCCACTATCACTATTACTTTTTTATCACATTTTTATCAACATTACTACCGTTATTACCATCTTTATCAGTTTTCAATAGCAACAATAGTAACCAATACACCGATAAATGTCTCGCCGGTAAATGAGTGACTGAGAGAGAAAAAGAGAGAGAGAGGGAGGGAGAGGGAGAGGGGAGGGCGGTGAGAGAGAGAAAGAGAGAGAAAGAGAGAGAGAGAGAGAGAGAGAGAGAGAGAGAGGGAGAGAGAGAGAGAGAGAGAGAGAATGAGAGAGAGAGAGCGCGAGCGAGAGAGAGAAAGAGAGAGAGAAGAAATAGATGATGAGAGGATAGATAGATAGATAGATAGAGAGAGAGAGAGAGAGAGAGAGAATGAGAGAGAGAGAGCGCGAGCGAGAGAGAGAAAGTAAGGGATATGTATCGATGTATAGATTTATCGATTTTTTTCGATACATCTTGAAAAAAAAAAAAAAACTAGCGATAAAACAATACTGTTATTGGATAGCTAAAACGAAGCCGATACAAAATAATTAATCGATACTGCCTAACTCTGCAGAAATGATATTAAACACCAATAATGATAACGAAAAAGAGTCGTCAGCGACATAGACGATAAAAAGGAAGAGAGAGAAAAAATAATAATTAAATAACGAAATTGAAACGGAAAAAATAGTGATAACGGAAAAGAGTCGTCAGCGACATAGCCGATAAAAAAGGAAGATAGAGAGAGAGAGAGAGAGAGAGAGAGAGAGAGAGAGAGAGAGAGAGACAGAGACAGAGACAGAGACACAGAGAGAGAGAGAGAGAGAGGGAGAGAGAAATCAAATAACGAAACTGAAATTAAAAAAACAATAATAATAATGATAACCAACCCCACTAAAACAAAAAGAAGAAGAAAGAAGGATTAAGTACTTCCTCCCATCCCTCCTGCATTTAATCCGAGGTTATTTAAAACCACAAGAACAGGCTATAATACTACAGGTCATCAGTCACTCGACCTTTCACTATCCTCTCCACAGCAACCGGTCCAAGGCAGGTCGTGGCACTCCTGTGGTAGGCACCTGTTGGCACTGTCTCATCTGCTAAAGGAGGGGGGGGAGGAGCTTGTACGTCGGGAGAAAGGAAAGGAGAGAGGGAGTAAGAGAATAAAGTAAAAATGGGATAAAGGAGTAAGATAATGGATATATGAGTAAATAAGAAAAATGAGATAAGGAAGTAAAAGAGTGAGGGAGTAAGAGAATAAAATAGAAATGGGATAAAGGAGTAAGATAATGGATAAATGAGTATATAAGAAAAATGAGATAAGGAAGTAAAAGGGTGAGGGAGTAAGAGAATACAATAAAATTGGGATAAAGGAGTAAGATAATGGATAAATGAGTAAATAAAATAAATGAGATAAGGAAGTAAAAGAGTGAGGGAATGAGAGAGAAGCTGATAAAGGGAAGAAAAGAGAAATAGGGTAAGGGACACTCGTCCTTGGCTTGTCTCAAGTTACTTCTAACCAGGTAATTTTACTTCCGTTTTGCTTATTGAAGCCAAATATAATCTTTATTTTTCTTTTTTTTTCGCATTTTGAAGGCTGGTAATGGCAAGGAACTCTTCACTGTCGTAAATAAAAGAGGGGGAATTTGGTTTTACTTCTGGTAATTATGATAATATTGAGTAAATTATGCAAATCATTATGAATCTAGAAACAACTGATATGTCAAGGTGCACTCTCATTGGCTAAACGTGACGTCATTAGGCCCGCCCCCCCCCCCTTTTTTAACCCTGTCAGATTGTGTGATATTTTGCGCTGTTTTTTGTGCATTATCTTTGAAAATAATCCTGAAATAACAATGGTACAAATAAAGAAGAATCGAAAGATAAACCAAATAAGAAAGAAAAACAAAGAAGCAGTGATTAAATGCTAGGAGGTGGGGTTTAGCTCGAAAGTTGCCAACTAGGATTTTCATCAAAAGACAGTGGGGCTACCTGTGTAAAATTATCTTGGCTTGTCTCTTCCCTGCC
>NC_091552.1:12401927-12406927 GCF_042767895.1 Penaeus vannamei
AAGTAAAATACACACAGAGAAAAATAATATAGATGAACCAAAATAGAATTGAAAAACATGCACACAGTATAACGAAAAAAGGGAAAGATATGTGCACATCTGAAGTGAAAAAGTACACACAGTTACGGCGAAAAAGTGAAAAAAAAAAAAAAATGCATAGATACTAATGGAACGCTACAGTCCATCACGGTGAAAGTGCGAAACAGATACCTCGTTTTTTTGCGTGTAAATAAAACAGTTAAAAAGGAAGAGAGAAAAATGCCCAGAAAACTAAAAAAACAAACACAAAAAACAAAAACAAAAAACAAAAACAAAAGTATGATGCTTCATCGTGCGATCTACCGGTTAAACCATTATATTTAAAAAATAACAGAATGGTGTTGATTACATACTCCGTTTTCCAGTATTAAGAGCAAAAACACTCCATTCTGATGTATGTTTGCTCTCGTCTCTCGTCAAGTGCTGTTGCAAAGGGGACAGTGTCTCACAATGATGCAACAATGTGTCTATCTTTTCATTGCATATATATATGTATATTTTGCAACTGCGACTAATGCATGGTAAAAATAGAAATTCATTAGTTACATTAATGATTAAACATTATAAAAACAGCTTTACGTTTATGATAAAACATATCAAGTAATGAGTACTTCAGATTGTTGTTTAAATATCACTTGGCTTCGATCTTTTAATATTCATTTGTTTATTTTTGACAAAACCTGTAGCAGTTCTCTCTGGTTAGTAAAGATACACAGCATTTTATTGTTTTATTTTATATGTTCTTTTATATATTCCAGTGTATGTAGATCCCTCTTATTTAATTTATTTCTCTTTAAGTGTCAATGCGTTGAGTATGTTTTGGTACATAGAGAAACTTGAAAATATTCTTCCTGTACCATGTCGAAGATCTGGCCTCCGTTGTACCATTTCGAAGCGTTGGTCGCCCTTTCGTAAATGGATATTAAAGCCATTTGTGAACGATGTGAACGAGGTTATGCAGATTGCAACGGGAAACACAAGCGGTAAAATGTTTAATGTTATGTTGTGATGATTGTTATGGCACAATAGAAGTCTTGGGTATCATTTAGTGTCCATAGCAAGGTCAAAATCGTGTCCGGGGAAAAAAGAAAGACGTGAATAAACAACAAAACTCTATTCAATACGTTTTTTTTTATGTACACTAATTATGTATTGATAAAAATTATAGGAAAAACAAAATCCTGCACCTATAGCCATGCATCCTATCGTATATATGATAAAAAATAACAAAATACTTATCCGAGAGTGACCACAGGCAGACGCACAAAACCCGAACTTTACAACATGGCGGAGTGGCTGACTGAAAGCCAGGTGGCGCTGCGGTCGGAGTCAGCCAAGGAGTCAGCTCGAGTCAGACACCGAAACATAGGTCGAGTCGGATTCCGAAACATCTGCATTACGTGATTCACGTGTTATGCCTGGTCACCTAAACACTTTCAATTAATTTTCAATGATTATTTGATATATTCAAAATGAAAATGTAACTAACGAAATAACTGAATCTAAATAAACGTCGTGATAGAATTAATTAACTATATTAATTAATTCACCCATGATAATGATATTGTCAAATGTCTTCAAAACAATAACTTCCCACTCGAAAATACATAAATAGGCACACAAACAAACACACACACACACACACACACACACACACACACACACACACACACACACACACACACACACACACACACACACACACACACACACACACACACACACAAACACACACAAAACATACCCCCCGCCCCCCTACACACGCTAAAGATTTTACGAAGGAAGAAAAGGAGAGAGAGAACCAAAGAGAGAAAATCGAGTCATAAAAGCGATTTGAAGGAGCTAACGAAGAGAAATTCGACCAAACTCATCCGGTGAGCAGTAAATGGCCATCAGCAGAGAGTGTCAGAAAGAGGAAGAGGGAGAAGGAGATGAAGAAGAAGATGGAAGACGAAGGAATATGTCTTAAGAAGGAGCGGAGGTTGGTGTCCGGGAAGAAATCTGAAGGATAGTGTTCTTTGGTACAAGAAGTAATGAATAATTTTAATCTATTTAATAATGACTGTTATAGAATCTTGAAATGTGAAGTCAATTGCTTTCGTATTTACAGGAAGAAGTGGTCGAGAGTGAAAAGGAAGAAGGAAAAGATGAGGAAGAGGAAGAATAGGAAAAGGAAGATAAAAAAGAAAAGGAAGCGGAAAGAGAAGAAGGAAAGGAAGAAGAAAAAAAAGAAGAGGTGGAGGAAGAGGAAGGGAAAGTGGAAAAGAAAGATAAAAAATAAAAGGAGGAAGAGGAACCAGTAGAGGAAAAGGAAAAAAAAAAAGAAGAGGAGGAAAAAATAAAAAGGAATGGGAGGAAGAGAAACAAGAAGAATGAGAAGAGGAGGAAGTAGAGGAAAAAGAAGAAAAAGTAGAAAAAATAGAAAGAATTCGAAACAGCAGTATAGAGTTACTCAGCCCAAGTCCCAATAAATAACATGCTATTAATAATGACTGTTACAAAATGCCGTAATTTGCAGCTATTTTTTTCGTAAAAAAAATTATAGCAAGAAAAAAGAGGACGAGAAAGTGGTAGAGAATGACTTACAAAAAGAAAAGGAAGAGGAAAAGGAGGAAAAAGAGGAAGCGGAAGAGAGGGAAGAAGGAGAAGATGAGAAAGAGGAAGAGGGAGAGGAAGATGAGGAGAAAGGGAAGAGGGAGAATGAGATGAGAAAGAGGAAGAGGGAGAGGGAGAAAAAGATGAAGAAGAGGAAGAGAGAGAAAAACATGAGAAAGAGGAAGAGGGAGAAGACGAAGAAGAAGAGGAAGAGAGAGAAGATGAGAAAGAAGAAGAGGAAGAAGATGAGAAAAAGGAAGAGGGAGCAGATGAAGAAGAAGAAGAGAGAGAAGATGAGAAAGATATAAAAAGAAAGAAGAAGGAGTAAGCGAAGAAGTAAAATAAATCGAAGAAATGGAAGAAGGAGATAAGAGAAAAAGCAGGATATATACGAGTATAATATAAAATCATGTTTATAACTCTTCCTCTTTCGTGGATTTCGACCCGGAAGAGAAATGTTTATGACCGGGAACAAATGTATTGGAAGCAAGTTGATTGCGGGACGTAAAAATCACACGTTTTAAGTCTGATTGTGTTGGCGATGCAATGGTTATGCTGATGTGGTTTTGAAAGCAAACGCATAACATTATCTTCATGCTTACAGGCTGGGCATACTCTGTTGTTCCCGGGGATATAATACTCGTGTGTTATACTCGTGGATATGTGAGATTGACGACGATCGTGTGAAAGGTCTTACTAGATCTTCTGTACGTAATGTAAAGGGAATTGAGTCAAAATATTTCCTTTTTCCAGTTCATGTCATGTCTCCATTATTACGTTCAAAGACAATCATACTTGTGAAAGGAATAACTGAACAAATTGATATTCAGTGAGAGACTGGCTAGAGATATTCTGAATTGCTAGTATTCGCTCTTACTTAAGCCGGATATAGGTAGTCATTTCCTGCTCTTTTGTATGTGATATATGTCTAACATTATGGCTTGATGCGTTACCGTAGAATTTCCACATGAATACCTCTTGTTTCGCTGACATTCCTAATATCCAATGTCATCTTATTTTGTACATTAGACTTGTGATGTTCTATATGCATAAATATGGAGTCTGATTTATGTGATGGGTAATACTGGCCTGAAATTGTATGTTATCTTCGTGTTAAATTTCCTGGTGTATTTGAACACTGGTTTGTAAGATTTATGCAAGGTGATATTTGTATTGCAACTGATATGTTGTCTTCATTTTATAGATAGAGGAATGTAAAAGTATCATGTATTCAAAATTTGGTCAATACAATGCCTTTCCATCAAGCTTATTTTGGAATGATTTAAGCTTAAGTACTCAGCTTGATTGGACACATTCCGACGAACCGCACAAAGCAATTAACAAAAAAGCCATTTCATTATATTCGTTAATGACCCTCTCAATTTTCTATAAGCCAATCCTGCTGTCTCTAATCCAGTGTGATTCGGATCAAAACGAATCACTGGATTTATAAGAGGTAAACGTGTTCTGAATAAATGCAATAATTATCAGATGCCGTGTCGATGGAAAATTAACTTTATAAGCGTGAAAACTCATTTCCAAACTCATTAAAGTCATTTGTTTCATTTGTGGAAAACATTCATTGCAGACTGAATTCATAAGATTGATAATTAAAGCATCTGATTTCCTGTTGATATATGAAGCAATTAAAGTAATAATGTTTTATCGAGAACTTCAAAGAAAAAGGTTATACTTATTTACCTGAACTAAGAGAAAATACTTGAAAAAATTATCCAGCCTTTTCATATAAACGCATATATACGATGCGGGCGTGTGACAAATAGATTAATGAATCAATAACTTTGTACTAAATATCAATCACTGAACTGCGCCACAACCTGCTTGTAACAACTTTTATTTGATTATTCTTTCTTTCAATCCTCCTTCCCACTTCTAACTTTAATTAAAGGTACTGTACTTTTATCTACGTCGACATATTTACATACATACATACATACATACATACATATATGCATATATATGTATATATATATATATATATATATATATATATATATATATATATATATATATATATATATATATATACATATATATATATATATATTGTGTGTGTGTGTGTATATGTGTGTATATATGTGTGTTGTGTGTGTGTGTGTGTGTGTGTGTGTGTGTGTGTGTGTGTGTGTGTGTGTGTGTGTGTGTGTGTGTTAGTATGTGTGTGTGTGTGTGTGTGTGTGTGTATGTATGTATGTATGTATGTATATATATACAACTATGGAAGTGATATAACATCAATGTTCTTTAATAGTCTTTAAATCACCATTTAAGCTGTTCAAATCTCTCCTGATTCGAGATCTGATTCGAAACCACAGAAAACAGATTCCCGGGAAGAACAGACGTAA
>NC_091552.1:12414427-12436927 GCF_042767895.1 Penaeus vannamei
TCCCCCCCTCTCTCTCCCTCCCTCTCCCTCCCTTTCTCTCTCTCCCTCTCCCTCCGTCTCTCTCCCTCTCCCTCCCTCCCTCCCTCCCTCTCCCTTCGTCTCTCTCCCCTCTCCCTCTCCCTCAGAAGGAAGGGAAGCAAAAGGGAAGTCTACTTTTACGTTGTCTCCCTCTCCCCCTCTCTCTATCCCTCCCTCTCCATCCCTCTCTCTCCCTCTCCCTCAGAAGGAAAGAAGCAAAAGGGAATTCTACTTTTACGTTGTCTCCCTCTCTCCCCCTCTCTCTCTCCTCCCTCTCCCTCCGCCTCTTCCTCTCCCCCCCTCCCTCCCTCCCCTCTCCCTCCGTCTCTCTCCCTCTCCCTCTCCCTCAGAAGGAAGGGAAGCAAAAGGGAATTCTACTTTTACGTTGTCTCCTCTCCCCCTCTCTCTCCCTCCTCTCCCTCCCTTTCTCTCCCTCCCTCTCCCCTGTCTCTCTCTCTCCCTCCTCCTCCTCCCTCCCCTCTCCCTTCGTCTCTCTCCCTCTCCCTCTCCCTCAGAAGGAAGGGAAGCAAAAGGGAATTCTATTTTTACGTTGTCTCCCTCTCCCCCCCTCTCTCTCTCCCTCCGTCTCTCTCCCTCTCCCTCTCCCTCAGAAGGAAGGGAAGCAAAAGGGAATTCTACTTTTACGTTGGGGGGAAAATTTGCTGAAAGTCGAATATTCCGCCGATCTCTCTTTCGAAAGCTGTAAGTGTGTGAGTGTGAGTGTGTGTGTTCTTTCTTTCTTTCTCTTTCTTTTTTTTCGTCTCTAGGTCTGTCATTCTCTCTCACTCTTTTCTTCTCTTTGTCTCTCTCTCTCTCTATCCTCTCTCTCTCTCCTTGTCTCCCTCTCCCCCCGCTCTCTCTCTCTCTCTCTCTCTCTCTCTCTCTCTCTCTCTCTCTCTCTCTCTCTCTCTCATTCTCTCTCTCTCTCTCTCTCTCTCTCTCTCTCTCTCTCTCTCTCTCTCTCTCTCTCCCTCTCTCTCTCTCTCTCTCTCTCTCTCTCTCTCTCTCTCTCTCTCTCTCTCTCTCTCTCTCTCTCTCTCTCTCTCTCTCTCTCTCTCTCTCTCTCTCTCTCTCTCTCTCTCTCTGTCTCTTTCTCTCTCTCTCTCTCTCTCTCTCTCTCTCTCTCTCTCTCTCTCTCTCTCTCTCTCTCTCTCTCTCTCTCTCTCTCTCTCTCTCTCTCTCTCTCTCTCTCTCTCTCTCTCTCTCTACCCCTTTTCTCTTCCTCTCTCTCTCTCTCTCTCTCTCTCTCTCTCTCTCTCCTCACTCTCTCTCTCCCTCTCTCCCTTCCTCCTCCCTCCCTCCCTCTCTCCCTCTCTCTCTCTCTCTCTCTCTCCTTCCTCCTCCCTCCCTCTCTCTTTCCTATAGGACTCCATGGAACTCCCCCCCCCTCCCCCCCTGGATGTAACGGCCCGAACCCCGGGGGAGAAAAGCACGCTCCCAAGCGTGTGTTATCTGGGCTTTGTTTTCTTTTACGAATAAAAAAAAGACAAAAAGAAAAAAAAGGCGACACACAAAAAAGACGAAAAGTTAAGAAAAAAGAAAAAAAAGACAAAAAGTAAAATAAAAGAATAAGGAAAAGATTTAGAAGGATAAAAAAGACAAGACACAAAAAAAGACGAAAAGTGAAGAAAAAAGAAGAAAAGACAAAAAGAAAAGAAAAGAAAAGAAAAACGAAATAAAAGAATAAGGAAAACATTTAGAAGGATAAAAAAAAAAGACGAAAAACGAAATAAAAGAGTAAGGAAAACATTTGGGAGGATAAAAGAAGAAAATAAGGAAAACAAATGAAAAAAGGTAAACATTAAAGGATTAAAAGAGGAAAAAATAAAAGAAAAAAAATCGACAAAGAAAAAAACACCAACATAAATGGGTAAAAAATAATAAATAAAAAATAAAAGAATAAAAAAGAAAAAAAGATAAAAACGCAAGATACTGAAATAGACGAAATTAAGCAAAGAAAGAAAGAAAAAAGAACAGCAAAATTTGATGGTACGGATAAATGAATAAAAATGATCAAATAAAACAGAAGAAGAAATAAGTGAAAAGGAAAGAAAAGACGAGAAGAGAAGAAAAAAGAAAAACAATAAGGGAAAACGAAGAATAGAAGAAAAGAGAGAAGAAAAGAAAAGAGAAAGAAAAAGAAAAAAGAAAACAAAATAATGAAAATGAAAGGAAATTATATAACGAATAAAAATGAGAGAACAGAACAGAACAGAACAGAAAATATAACCAAAAGAAAATAGAAAAAAAACAGCGAATAGAAGACGTGAAAAATGAAATAAAAGAACACAATAAAAAAAATAATAATGAAAAAATAAAAAATAACATAAAAAATAAAATAAGAAAATAACATAAAAAATAAAATAAAATAAATAAAGGAATAAAATAACCGCCGCCGATTCTCCACAGACAGAACTTCTGCCTTAATCCTCCAAGCACTCCTTCGTCAGCCGCTGATGAAGGTCGTCCTCGGAACCAAACAGCTGACGAAAAGAAATCAGTCAGCCACAGCCAACGGGAACCCTGGGGGAGGGGGAAGGGGTAGGGGAAGAGAGAGGGGGAGGGGGGAAGGGGGAGGGGAAGGGGAAGAAGGTGGGGGGGGGGAGAGGAGGAGGGGGACGGGGGAAGGGAGAAGAGGAGGAAGAGGAGGTGGAGAGAAAGGGAGGAGGAGGAGGGGGAGAGAAAGGGAGGAGGAGGAGATGGGGAGAGAAAGGGGGAAAAAGGAGGAGGGGGAGAGAAAGAGGAGGAGGAGGAGGGAAGAGAAAGGGAAAGAAGGAGGAAGGCAGAGAGAAAGGAGAGAAGGAGAAGGAGGAGGAGGAGGGGGGGGGAGAGAGAAAAAGGAGGAGGAGGAGGGGGGAAGAGACAGGGGAAGAAGGAGGAGGAGAAGGTGGGGGAGAGAGACTGGGCAGGAGGAGGATGGGGAGAGAAAGAGGAGGAGGAGGAAGGAGAGAAAGGAGGAGGAGAAGGTGGGGGAGAGAAAGAGGAGGAGGAGGAGGATGCGGAGAATAAGGGAAAGAAAGAGGAGGGGCGAGATAAAGAGAAAGAGGAAGATGGGGAAGAGAAAGAGGAGGAGGAGGGGGGAGAGAAAGAGGAGGAGGAGGATGGGGAGGGAGGAGGGGAGGGGGGTTCTCTGTGGTGGCGCCCTCTCTTGGAAACCTCGCTCTGGTCTCCCCACAGCTGTCAAGGAAAGACATTTTGTGACAGCGATAATGTCTCTCTTTTCTTCTGCAGAAAATAAGTAATGAAACAAGTGAGTAAATTAGTAAGTAAATAAGTAAATAAACAAGTAAATAAGAAAATTTGTAAATAAATTAGTAAATAAACAAGTAGATAAGAAAATTAGTAAATAAATGAGTAAATAAGCAAGTAAATAAGAAAATGTGTAAGTAAATTGGTAAATAATCATATAAGTAAATTAATAATCAAATAAGTCTGAAAATAACTAACTGAGAGCACATATAAGTAAATAAGCAAACATATAAATAGATAAGTAAATAAAAAGATAAGTAAATAAGTAAGGTGACACGGACATGCAATCTAGAGAATAGAGAAGGAGGGGGGAGGGGCGACGGGGTGGGGGGGGGGGGGGGAGAATGCATTTGATAACGTCCCGATAAGGATATCTTGTATTTAATTCTTTCCAGATGTTGACTCAATTTGCTCTCGCATGAATAATAAACAAATTGCCGAGACAAACATTTTACGCAAATTAAACCAACAAATCAGTGTATAGGATAATTGCAAAAATTGAATAGGAGTTGATTAATACATCATCTGCGTTATGATCATTTCGGTTTTTATATTTATTAGCAAATCTACAATTTATGATTTGTGGTTTTCAGTGTTCCGTACACTGAGAATAAGTAAGAGGAGGTAGGAGGAGGAGGAAGAGGAGGAGGAAGAGGAGGAGGAGGTGGAGAAGGAGGAGGGAGAAGGAGAAGGAGGAGGGAGGAGGAGGAAAAGGAGGAGAAGAAGGTGCAGGAGGAGGTGAAGGAGGGGAGGAGGAGGTGGTGGAGAAGAGGAGGAGGAGGAGGAGGAGGTGGAGAGAAGGAGGAGGATGTGGAGAAGGAGGTAGGAGGGGAGGAGGAGGAGAAGGTGGAAGGAGGAGGAGGAGAAGGTGCAGGAGGAGGTGAAGGAGGTTTAGGAGGTGCAGGAGGTGAAGGAGGAGGAGAAAGAGGAGGAGGAGGAGGAGGTGAAGGAGGAGGAGGAAGAGGAAGGAGGAGGAGGAGGTGGTGGAGAAATAGGGAGGAGGTGGAGAAGGTGGAGGAGGAGGTGGAGGAGGTGGAGAAGGAGAAGGAGGAGGAGGAGGAGGAGGTGGAGAAGGAAGTAGGAGGAAGAGGAGAAGGTGGGGGAGGAGGAAAGAGGAGAAGAAAGCGCAGGAGGAGGAGAAAGAGGAGAAGGAGGAGGAGGAAGAGGTGAAGGAGGTGAGAAGGAGGAGGAGGGGGTGAGAAAGAGGAGGAGGAGGAGGAGGAGGTGGTGGAGAAAGAGGAGGAGGAGGATGAGGGAGGAGGAGGTGAAGGAGGTGAAGGAGGAGGAGGAGGAGGAGGAGGTGGAGGAGGAGGAGGAAGGGGAAATAGAGGAGGGGGAATATGAGAATATAAGAAAAAGAGACGATAAGTTGCGGAAACGATTTAAAGAATCTAAGAATTTTTTTGTGCATTTGTCTCACTTCTTGCAGACTTGCCAGGATAGTGAAATTGGATGTTTTTTTTTTTTTATTATTATTCTCTTCTATTATATTCAATTTTCTCTCCCTTCCTCGGTTTTTCATTTGATTTCTGTTCATTTCTTTCCTTTCTATTTTTCTTTCTTACTTTTTTTCTAAATTTATCTATATCTTCATTTTTTCCTTTCTGGTTTTCCTTTCTTCTCTTATTTTCTTTTCGTTTTACCTGTCTATTCCTTTCCTTTACTTGCATTTTTTTTTCTCCTAAAAACACTATCTTCTCTGTCTATCTATTCCTCTCTCTCTATCTGTGCCTTTCCCTGTCTTTCTCTCGCTCTGTCTCTCTTTCTCTCTCACTCTGTGTGTGTCTTTTTATCGCTCACTCTCTCTGTATCTTTCTCTCTCTCTCACTCTCTGTGTGTCTTTCTATCGCTCTCTCTCTCTGTATCTTTCTCTCTCTCTCTCACTCTCTGTCTTTCTCTGCCTCTCTTTCTCTGCCATTTACAATTTGGTCTGAAATTCCAGCAGAATAGAAGAGGGAATAAAGACATATCCTTTCTCTCTCTTCTTTTTTTTCCACTTTACCCTCTCTTCTGACCCTCTCTCCTTCTCTCCTTTCTAACTACCCCTTTCCACTCGTCCGCTCTTATCCACGTTCACTCTATACCTCTTTTTCTCTTGATATTTTCCATTCCTGCTCACACGCATTCTCTTTCTATCCTTTTCAGATATTTTTATATTTTCGACTGTTTCTCTCCTCTTGTCTCAACCTTGTTTATTCCTTGAAAATAAATCTTTATATTCATCTATTTTTTATTTGTTTCATTCTTGTTAGTGTACTTGTTAATGATATTATGATCAGTATTATCATTATTATTGCTACTGTCATTATGGTTATCTTTATCCTTATTATTGTTATTATTATCATTGTTATATTATTATCATTATCGTTACTCTTATTATCATTATTATTACTATCACCATCATTATTACCACTATTGTTTTCATCATTTTTATTATTTCTATTATTTGCATCATCCTTATTATCATTATCATCAATAACCCTTTTTTATTCTTGGTCTCCATTTCTAGCAATCCTTCCAGTATCTCAAAGACTTAACTGAAAGAGATTTTCAGGGAAGATAAACCCAGGAACGGCATGGATATCTCTACCTCTTGTGCTTTGAGGAAATGTGTACCTGAATAGTATCTTCCGTAGAAAAACAAACACAAAAACAAAAGTAAAAAATAAATCTCAAAGTCCAATTCTATTCTTGTGTATTCGTTTTCTTTATATATTCTTTTAATGCCTTGTCATGGTGTTTAGAATTATTCCTCTATGTTTAGATAACTCTAAATGATGTAATATTACTCTAACCACCCTTTTCCCCCATGAACGTAATAGTACGCTACCCGCCCTTCTCCACACTACCATAATATAAAAACCACCCACCTCCCTCACCATGAACGTCATAATACGCTACCCGCCGTTTAAGGGTTAACCCTGTCCGCATTCTCTCACCTCGATAAATGATAATCCGAGCACTTTGCGTCTGATGGTGATTATACCATTTTTCCCGCCAGCACCATTACTATCACAGAGTTAAAACCGTTCTGTGATTACCCATTGCATTTTATTAAGCGTCCATAACGTGAATTCAGTGTGCAGTGTATATGTGCCTGCCTACGCGTCTTCAAATCCCTCGTTGGCAACTGTCTCTCCCCGTGTTCCCCTAGCAACGGACTTCCAACGGTCGCTTTTCTTTTATTAATTACAAGATATCAAGTGTTCTGAAGGAGAGAAGCTGAGTAAATTAATGATTGATTTAACTGGAAAGGATTTTTTTTTCTTTTTTTTTTTTTTGATGGCAGTAAGAGAAAAATAGATTCGCTTGTATAATACGATACATTGCATTCGAGTTGACGAATCACTTTGCAGGTTAAGAAAAAATTGAGGCAGACCCCAGTTCACTTGTTCACCAAAGGTCCCTAACTCCCTGTCACTTCCTGGTTCGTTGGGCACAGGAAAGGGGAATGGAAGACTATTAGGAATAAAGGGAATAACATTGATAGATTATTTATTTTTTGAAATCTTTTCCTTCGCGGGCTATGGCGGGGTTGCGATGTCTCGTGATAACTTGGGATTTTTTTTGTTGTTGTTGGTGAAAGACGATATTTGTTTGAATAACGATTTATTTAAATTTATTTCGTAAACTATGGTACGGCTGCGATGTTTGTCTCTAACAATTCGTGACTTTATTTTTAAGGTAATAAAAGGACGTTCACTGATAGAATTTCTCTCTCTCTCTCTCTCCCTCTCTCTCTGTCTCTGTCTGTCTGTCTGTCTGTCTGTCTGTCTCTCTCTCTCTCTCTCTCTCTCTCTCTCTCTCTCTCTCTCTCTCTCTCTCTCTCTCTCTCTCTCTCCCTCTCTCTCTCTCTCTCTCCCTCTCCCTTCCCTTCCTCCCTCCCTCCTCCCTCCCTCCCTCCCTCTCTCTCTCTCTCTCTCTCTCTCTCTCTCTCTCTCTCTCTCTCTCTCTCTCTCTCTCTCTCTCTCTCTCTCTCTCTCTCTCTCTCTCCCTCCCTCCTCTCTCTCTCTCCCTCCCTCCCTCCCTATCCCTACCTCCCTCCCTCCCTCCCTCTCTCTCTCTCTCTCTCTCTATCCCTCCCTCCCTCCCCCTCTCTCTCTCTCTTCTTCCGCAAGCCATAGGAGGATTGCAATCTTTCCCCTCCTATAACTCGCGACAGTATGAAAGGTCCAGCGAGCGAGGCAGCACGAATTCCGGAGCTTTTGGAAAGAGAGAGAAAGATCTTAAAGAACGGAATATTGCTTAACCCTTTCTTGCAGCAATTGCCATCGCTTCTGCTTGACCGCTCGCCTGCAGCTGATTCTACAGTAAACAGCAGTGTATGCCTTCATTTAGGGTCTTTTTCCCTTATTCAGGAGCGCCTTTTCCTTGCGTGTTTTCCTGCCTCTGGGATCGCAGCTTCGACTCGACTTGATCCAGCATCTGGGATTGTCTTATCCCATACAAATAGGAATTGCGTTGGCTGTATTAACCTTCATTAGAGGATTTGTAAAAGAGGAGGAGGAGGAGGTGGAGGAGGAGGAGGGGAGGGGGATGATGATGAGGAGGAAGAGGAGGGGAGGGTATGAGGAGGAGGAGGAGGAGGGGAGGGGGAGGGGGAGGAGGAGGAGGAGGAGGAGGTGGAGGTGAGGGGTAGGAGGAGGAGGGGGAGTGGGAGGTGGTGGTCGAGGTGGTGGAGGGGGAGGGAGGGGGAGGTGGTGGAGGGGGAGGGGGTAGATGGGGGAGGAGGAGGAGGAGGGAGAGGTGGTGGGGGGAGGGGGAGGATGGAGGAGGTGGTGGAGGAAGAGGTGGAGGTGGAGATGAAGGAGGTGGTGGTGGAGGAGGAGGAGGAGGAGGTGGAGGTGGTGGTGGAGGAGGAGGGGTAGGAGGAGGAGGAGAAGAAGAAGAAAAGGAGGATGAGTTGGGGGAGGGGAAGGGAGAATACGAAGAGAAGGAGGAAGAGAAAAGGAAGAAGAAGAAGAGGAATATGAACAGAAAGAAGTAGGGGAAAATGAAAATGAAAAGATTGAAAACATAAGAACAAAATAGTTTCTCTACATGAACAAATGTACAATTCCAGCGTTCGTTTAGCTAACACCATCACATCTTGTCTCTCATGAATGTAACATCTATGCCTCTTTAAAAATGTCCTACGCAGTGAATCAATAGAATTTGTAAGTACATGTCATTTCCGCTGACTGTTACGTGTTATACTTCAGGAAAAAGGGCTTAATGGATTCAGCTGGCGTGGTGTTAAGCTGTTTCTTGTCAAAATGTAATTGCAAATAAGTGCTATATTTTCATTGATAAATTCTTCGATGTTTTTTGCAGTGGCTGTTTCTCATGGATTAATATTACTTACACACGCACACACACATACATATACGTATATCTATGTATATATCTATTTATTTATCTGTCTGTCTGTCTGTCTGTCTATCTGTCTATCTGTCTATCTATCTATCTATCTATCTATCTATCTATCTATCTATCTATCTATCTATCTATCTATCTATCCATCATTCTATCTATCTATTTATCTGTTTATCTAATTAATCTCTCTATATACATATATAAATTCCAATTTTGCGTGTCATCAGGACTTTAATATACTAAAAGATTATCACCTGATTAAACAAAACAACACGACTGATAAAAGCATATCACACTCACGTCTCTCCCTGTCGCTGCAGCATATCATGGAATTGCAATCTTGATCTGCTTTTATCTTTATAATCCTGATCTATTCGATGTGACGTCAGCTGACCTCATTGCCCATAAAAGTTGATTAAAATAATAACATAGAAAATAGGGGTATATAGGCCTTAGGTGTCGAGATATCAAAAAGAGATTATGAATGAAATACTATTAAAGGCAACGTATGAATCTATTAATATTGTGTGGATTATGTTGATTGTTCTGGTCGGCTCGTAGGATTTGAAATGTTTGAGTGAATAGACAAAGCATGATAAAAATAGATTTAAAAGATCTAAAAAAAAATCAAAGATATAAAATTGCTATTACAAAAGTTTGTGGAAGAGGCAAGAGAGACGAACTGACAGGATTTCCAGCGATTGTTCCTAAAGTTTTTTGATGACCGTTTTATCAACTCGATTAAAACATCCTCATTGTTTTTTATTTCATTCGCTCATCCAGTCTATCTGCCTACGTCTATCTACCTCAATTTATTCGATTTCTATATAGACACACAGCATGTCAATTTCTCTAGCTTCAGTGCGTCACAGATATCCATTCTAACTTTTGCAACCACGACCGAAACGTCAATATTTGCATATGCTAATTACTGCAAGAGAGAGAGAGAGAGAGAGAGAGAGAGAGAGAGAGAGAGAGAGAGAGAGAGAGAGAGAGAGAGAGAGAGAGAGAGAGAGAGAGGGAGGGAGGGAGAGAGAGAGAGAGAGAGAGAGAGAGAGAGAGAGAGAGAGAGAGAGAGAGAGAGAGAGAGAGAGAGAGAGAGAGAGATAAAAGAGAGAGAGAGGGAGAGATAGAGATAGATGGATATATAGATAGAGAGAGAGATAGATAAAGAGAGAGAGAGAGAGAGAGAGAGAGAGAGAGAGAGAGAGAGAGAGAGAGAGAGAGAGAGAGAGAGAGAGAGAGAGAGAGAGAGAGAGAGCGAGAGAGCGAGAGAGAGAGAGAGAAATTCCAATTTCCCCAAGTTGCATTTATCTGTTTTCAGTTCCGTGCCATTATCATATCAGAGATATTAAAGTGATTACATTTAATTTAGTCTTTATGACCTATTTACCTTTCCCGATTCACGACGAAATTAGTTATTCAGGAACTCTTTGCATTCCGCTAGATTCAAGCACGTGTAACCATGCTGTGTTAATGGTTAGCGATTTTCTGACGAATTTATGCTATTGTTTAGGTGCGTAGGAGGTATGTGTGTGTGTGTGTTTGAGAGGGAGAGGGAGGGAGGGAGGAAAAGAGAGATAGAGGGAAAGAGAGAGAAGGAAGGAGGGGAGAACGAGGGAAAGAGGGGGAGAGGGATATAGAGGGAGAGAGGGAGACGGAGAAAAGAGAGAGGGAGAGGAGAGAGGGAGAGAGGGAGAGAGGGAGAGAGGGAGAGAGAGGGAGAGAGAGAGAGAGAGAGAGAGAGAGAGAGAGAGAGAGAGAGAGAGAGAGAGAGAGAGAGAGAGAGAGAGATAGACAGAGAGAGAGAGAGAGAGAGAGAGAGAGAGAGAGAGAGGAAGAGAGAGAGACATAGATAGATAAATAGAGTGAGATAGACTGCCTGTGAGAGACTGTGCACATGTATCAGGACAAAAAAGTTTCTTTCATTTACATACCAAAGGAGACAGCCTAACAAAGGTATTTATCTTCGCTATGAAACATTTTTTTTTTAACAATTTCTTCATTATTCGGAAACGTCTGAATGTATAACGAAATTGTAAACAGACTTGCATCTTAATTGAAGAGTTGTTGGTAAAGCGAAAATAAGTATTCAAAATTATCGGGAGGGGGTGGAGGAGGAGGAGGAAGAGAAGAAGAAGAAGGAGGAGGAGGAGGAGGAGGAGGAGGAGGAGGAGAAGGAGAAGGAGAAGGAGAAGGAGAAGGAGAAGGAGAAGGAGAAGGAGAAGGAGAAGGAAAAGGAGAAGGAGAAGGAGAAGAAGAAGAAGAAGAAGAAGAAGAAGAAGAAGAAGTAGATGTCTAAGAAATAGGAGGAGAAGGAGAAGGAGAAGGAGAAGGAGTAGTAGAAGTAGTAGAAGAAGAAGAAGAAGAAGAAGGAGGAGAAGAAGAAGAAGAAGAAGAAGGAGAAGGAGAAGAAGAAGAAGAAGGAGGAGGAGAAGAAGAAGAAGAAGTAGATGTCTAAGAAATAGAAGAAGGAAAAGGAGAAGAAGAAGAAGAAGAAGTCAGAAGAAGTAGATTAGATTAAAAGAAGAAGAAGAAGAAGAAGAAGAAGAAGAAGAAGTAGATGTCTAAGAAATAGGAGGAGAAGGAGGAGGAGCAGGAGGAGTAGAAGTAGTAGAAGAAGAAGAAGAAGAAGAAGGAGGAGAAGAAGAAGAAGAAGAAGGAGAAGGAGAAGAAGAAGAAGAAGAAGAAGAAGGAGGAGAAGAAGAAGAAGAAGGAGATGCCTAAGAAATAGAAGAAGGAAAAGGAGGAGAAGAAGAAAAAGAAGTCGAAGAAGTAGATTTAATAAAAGAAGAAGAAAAAGAAGAAGAAGGAGAAGTCGAAGCAATAGAATAAGTAGAAGAAGAAGAAGAAGGAGAAGGAGAAGAAGAAGAAGAAGAAGACGAAGCAGTAGAATAAATAATAGAAGAAGAAGAAGAAGAAAAAGGAGAAGGATAATAATGATAATGATAATAATAATAAGGAGAAGAAGAAGAAGGAGAAGGAATAATTTTCACTGCCTTAAACTAAAACAATTTCCGGCGATGCGCACCTCAGTAATCGATATGCTATTGACTTTCTCCTTCTTCCTCTTTCTCCTCGTCCTCTTCTTCTTCCTCGTTCACCCTCTTTCCTTTTCTTCCATCCCTTCTTCCCAGTTATCCTCTTCTTCTTCCTATACCCTCTTTCCTTTTCTTCCAATCCATCTTCTCCCCTCCTCTCCTCCTTTTCCTCATTCTCACCTCCTTTTATTCCAATTCCCTCCTCCCCTTCTCTCTTTCTTCCTCTCCTCCTCTCTGCGCCCCTCACCCCCTTTCTTCCAATCCCCTCCAGATATTCCCCTCCCCACCCTTGTAATTCCTCCAACCTCACCGCTTTTTCCAATTTTCTACCTCTCCCCTCTCCTCCCTCCCCCTGCCCACACTGTGAGTCACCTTCAAATACCCTCCCTCTCTCCTATCCCCTAACCTCACCCCTTTTTCCCTCCCTCCCTCCTTTCTCCTCGGTCCCTCCCTCCCCTCATCCCTATCTTCCTCCGGTCTCCCCCTCCGTCTCCCTCCCCTCCCTCCTTTTCCCTCCTTCCTCCCTCCCTCCCACCCACCCTCCCTCCCTCCCTCCCTCCCTTTCCCTCCTCCCTCCCTCCCTCCCTCCCTCCCTCCCTCCCCTCCTCCCTCCCACCCTCCTTCCCTCCCTCCCTCCACCCACACACACTGAGTCACGCATTCAGGACACGCAGACTATAACCACACAAAACTTTCCCATCCGTGTTCGTTCATACCCAGGCTGGGTCGTTTACCTTCGTCTCATTATCAGGTGCAAAGCGAGCGAGGAAGTCCGGTGGATCTGAAGGAACGGGTTGGGGGCGGGGCGAGGGAGGAAGGAGAAGAGGGAGGGTGATGATAAAGATGAAAAGGAGGAGGTAAAGAAGAGAAGGAGGAGGAGGAGAAGGAGGAGAAGGAGGAGGAGGAGGAGGAGGAGGAGGAGGAGAAGGAGGAGGAGGAGGAGGAAGAGTAGGAGGGAGGAGGGGGTGGAGGAGGAGGAAGGAAGAAGAAAAAGAAGAAGTAGAAGAAGAAGAAGGAGAAGAAGAAGAAGAGGAGGAGGAGGATATGGAAGAAGGAATTAAGTGAAAGGAAGGTAGAAAAGGGAGGGAGATGATAAAGATTACAAGAGGTAGATGGTAATAAAGAAGAGGAGGAGGAGGAGTATCTGAAGGAACGGGTACAGCAAGAAGGAAGGAGGAGAGGGAGGAAGACGATAAAGATAATTAGAAAAGAGAAAACACAGAAGTGGGAAAGGAGGATGAAGAGAATGAGGAGAAATTGGGAAGGAGATAGAGATGACTTGAGGCAGATATATATTAAAGATCAAAGGAGTAAGAGGAATGGGAAGAGGGGAAACGAAAGAAGAAGAGGGAGGAAATTGATAAAGATGACAAGAAGCAAAAGGTGATAAAACGAAGCGTGGAGATAGTAAAGGGGAGAGAAAAGAAGACGAGGAAAAGGAAGAGGAGAGAGAAGAAGAAGAAAAAGAATATCAGAAGCCAAAGGAAATATGCAAAGAATCGATTACGAGGAAGGAAGATCCGGGATCTGAAGGAATGAGTGGAGGGGAGAGGGAGAAAGAGGATAAAGATGACTAGAAATGCGAAGAAGGAAGAGGACGAGAAGGAGGAGGAGGAGGAAAAGGAGGAAAGGGACGAGAGGAGCTGGAGGAGGAGGAGGGGAGGAAGAGGAGGAAAAGGAGGAGAGGGAGGGGGGAAGGAGGAGAGGTTGGAAGATAATAAAGATGACAAGTGGCAGAAGGTAGAATATAAGACTTTAATGAGGAGGAGGAAGAGAAGGAACGGATAAAGGAGGAAAGAAGGAGAAGAGGGAGAAAGAGAAAATGAAGGTGAATATAGGTAGAAGAAGATAGAGATAACTAGAAGGAGAGAGAGATAAACAGGCTGCAAAGGAGGATCTAAAGGAACGGAGAAAGGAGGGAAGGAAAAATAGAGGAATAAGGATATAGAAAAGAAAAGAGGAGAGGGAAAAGAGGAAGAGGACGGAAAAGATGATGATGATGAGGAGGAGAAACGGAGAGAGAGAGGAGGAGGTAAGAAAGAGAGGGAGAGGAAGAATATAAAAATAAGACAGAAAAGGAAATAAAAAAAAAAAAAAACAGGTATAGAGAGATAGAGGAGAAAAGGAGGATGAGGAGAAAGAGGAAGAGAGGGAGAGAGAAGATAAAATAAAGATGACTAGAGGCAGAAGAAGATAAAGAGAGACGTAGAGAGAGAAAGAGGGACAAACAAGAAGAGAAGAGAAAGGGGAAGCAAGTGAGGAACTGAAAGAGGAGAGAAGACGAAGGAAATAAACATAACGAGAGGTAGAAGGAGATAAAAGGAGACGTAGAGAAAGGGAAAATAAAACAAACAAGAGGAGGAAGAGGAAAAGAGAGGAAAGTAAACGTGGTAATAGGTGAGGGAGAGAAGTAAAAATGAAAAAAATAGTCGAATGAAAAAGTGAATTTGGAATATGGGAACGTGTAAATTGATTTGGAAATGCAGGGAGAAGCTGTAGCATGGAGGAGGAGGAGGAGAGGGAAGAGGGGGAAGAGGAGTAGATGGAGGAAGAGGAGGAAAATGAGGAGGAGGGGGAGGTGGACGTGGAGGAGAAGAACGAGAGGGAGGAGGAGGAGGAGGAGAAGGAGGAGGAGGAGGGAGAGGAAGAGGAGGAGGAGGAGAGAGAGGAGGGGGAGGAGGAAGAGGAGTATGAGGATGAAGAGAAGTAGGAAGAGGAGGAAGAGGGAGGAGGAGAAAGAGTAGTAGTAGTAGGAGTAAAAGGAGGAGGAGGAGGAGGAGGAGGAGGAAGAAGAGGAGAAGGAAGAGGAGTAGAAGGAGGAAGAAAATGAGGAAGGAGGGGAGTAGGAGGGGGAGGAAGACGAGGATAAGGTGAAGGAGATGGAAGAAGAATATGAAGAGAAGGAGGAAGAATAGTATGAGGATAAGGAAGAGGGATATGAAAAGAAAGAGGAGGAAAAAGAGGAGTAGAAGATGAAGATGAGAAGGGGAGGAGGAGGAAGAGGAGGAGGAGGAGGAGGAAGAGGGCGAAGAGAAAGAGGGGGGGGATAAGGAGGAATAAGAAAAGAAGGAGGAGGAGGGGAAGTTTTCTATTAAACATATTACTAAAATACGATAAAAGATACATACCCCAGTTCATCATTCACTTCGGATAATCAACGTGGCTATTTTCAAAGAACCGGATTCGCGCGTCCGTTAAATTTTGCATATTCTGAATGCGAATTTACATGTTCTTTGATATATAGATTGATTTGCATAAGCATAGTCTATACTCCTTTTTATGCAAATTTTCGCAACTCGGTTATTAAGCTTAAGTCCTTTTGTTGAAAAATGTTTATTTCATCAGATTTATTGATGATATTATGGATCCTTGGTGTTCACTTATAATCTATCTGTTTATTTATTTATCTTTTAATTTGGTAACGAAGCTTATTTGGATATTCTTGTGTGGTTAAATTTGTCGGTGGAAATACAGAACCACGAGGAAAATTGCCGAACTATTTGTTAGTTAAAAATGAAGAAGAAGAAGTAAAAGAAGGAGAAGAAGAAGAAGGAGCAGAAGGAGAAGATGAAGGAGAAGAAGAGAGAAGAAGAAGAAGAAGGAGAAGAAGATGACAGAGAAGGAGAAGAAGAAGAGGAAGAAGAAGAAGGAGAATAAGAAGAAGTAGGAGAAAAAGAAGAAGAAGAAGAAGGAGGAGGAGAAGAAGAAGAAGGAGGAGAAGGAGGAGGAGGAGGAGAAGAAGAAAAAGAAGGATAAGAAGAAGGAAGAGAAGAAGAAGGAGAAGAGGAAGACGGAAAATGATAAGCATACGAAGGAGGAGGAGGGGGGGGAAGGAAAAAGAAAAAGAGAAAAAAAATAAGAGAAGACGAAAAGAATGAGGAGAAGAAGAAAAAAAAGAACAAAACAACAACAATAACAAGAACAAAAACAAGAATTAGAAAAAAAAAATCACTTTCACTTCACTTTCAAATTCTAAATCAATGTCTTTCACTACATTATCTCAGCTGTCATTTTCGGGATCAATTTCCCACGTGTGCATAAACTCGTATCTCATTTTCACTGTAAATGGGAAAAGTTATACAATATTTTTAAATCGCAATTTTCTTCAGTAATTTAATCCTTGTCTTTCTTTTCTCCTATTTTGCTGTCATATATTCATTCATTTTTTGTAAGAGAGAGAGAGAGAGAGAGAGAGAGAGAGAGAGAGAGAGAGAGAGAGAGAGAGAGAGAGAGAGAGAGAGAGAGAGAGAGAGAGAGAGAGAGAGAGAGAGAGAATGAGAGAGAGAGTGTGAGAAAGAAAGAGAAAGAGAGAGATAGAGAGAGAGAGTATGAGAAAGAGAGAGAGCGAGAGAAAGAGAAGATGGAAGAGAAAGAGAGAGAAACAATAAAGAGAGAGATAGAGAAAGGGGAAAGAACGAGCGGGAGCGATGGAGAAAAGGGAGAGAGAAAGAAAGAAAGAACGAAAGAGAAGAAAAGAAGAAGAAGAAGAAAAAAAAGAAAGAAAGAAAGAAAGAAAAAAGAACGAAAGAGAAGAAAAGAAGAAGAAGAAAAAAAAATATTGATCTCTGCGTACAAAATCACAAGCCTGGAACAAAGAAAGTTCGAGAAACACGCAAGAAGTCAAGCGACGAACACGCGGGAGAACATAATGATTAATCTTTTCCTTTTTTTCTTTTCTTCTTTATGGGGTCCGGGTACGGGTGCGCGCGTCTCTCTCTCTCTCTCTTTCTCCTTTTCTCTCTTTCTCTTTTTCTCTTTTTCTCTTTTTCTCTTTTTCTCTCTCTCTCTCTTTCTCTTTCTCTTTCTCTTTCTCTTTTTCTTTATCTTTATCTTTATCATTCTCTCTCTCTCTCTCTTTCTCTCTCTCTCTCTCTCTCTCTCTCTCTCTCTCTCTCTCTCTCTCTCTCTCTCTCTCTCTCTCTCTCTCTTTCTCTCTCTGTCTCTCTGTCTCTCTCTTTCTCGCGCTCTCCCTCCCTCTCTTTCTTTTTTTCTTTCTTTTTTTCATATAAAAGTTTCATATTCACGCTCGAGTACCTACACATATCCGTAAAATTCTAGATTATTACCTTCCCTTGGTATTTTGAACAGTGTTTGTTTGTATGTCTGTCTATCTATGTATGTATCTATTTATCTATCAATCAATACATCAATCTGTCTATCTATCTACCTATCTATCTCTCTGTCTGTCTACTGTCTTTCTATATTTGTATCTATCTGTCTATATGTGTATGCATGTGTGTGCGTATGTGTATATATGCATGTATATATCTATGTATGTATGTATGTATGTATGTATGTATATATGTTATGTATGTATGTAGGTATGCATGCATGTATGTATGTGTGTGTATGCATGTATGTATGTATGTGTGTGTATGCATGTATGTATGTATGTGTGTATGCATGTATGTATGTATGTGTGTATGCATGTATGTATGTATGTTTTATGCATGTATGTATGTATGTGTGTATGCATGTATGTATGTGGGTGTGCATGTAAGTATACATCTATCTATCTATCTATCTACCCATTCACAAATGTATGTGTAATATATTATCGGTGTGCGTAGAAATATCATGGATGGATTGTCTTTGGGTGGGAACCAAATATATGTATATTTCGGTGTGCTCTGGATCGGCCATGTCTGAACAGCTTTTTTTTTTTTGTAATGTAGTATGTGTAATTTTCATTTTCAGGTTAAATTCTTTGTTTTCGACTAGGTTTTTTATGTCGAAAAATGTGCGTTTATTTTATATTTAAAAAATAGCACTTTCCACTTATTATGTTCTGATTTTTGATGTCATTATTGCTTTTACTATCATATCTCTCTTCATTCTTACCAACCAAAACACAATCATCATCCTAATCATCCTAATCACGAATATAATAACCTTCCTATTTCCAACCGGCCTTCTCCCTTTCCATTCCAGAAAGAAAGAAAGAAAGTAAGAAAGAAAATACCCGATTCCTATTTCCTCCCACGCAATATGGGTCTAGATACAGAACATAGATACAGAACACATACCAATGGTTCTCAACCTATTCGCCGCGACCATACCTCAAAAATTTAATGGATATCTAATGTATGTCTTGAATGTGTGCCTTGTATCACATATATGATAATAAAATAAAATGATAATAAGATATATATAATAATAAGATATGATAATAAGATATATATAATAATAAAATATGACAATAGAATATAAAACATATATGATAATGAACTATGATAATCAAATAGAATATGTCGCGAAAATTTAATGGATATCTAGGTATGTCTTGAATGTGTGCCTTGCATCACGTATATGATAATAAAATATGATAATAAGATATATATAATAATGAGATATGATAATAGAATATAAAACATATATGATAATGAACTATGATAATAAAATAGAATATGTCGCGAAAATTTAATGGATATCTAGGTATGTCTTGAATGTGTGCCTTGCATCACATTTATGATAATAAAAACAACAACAATAATAATATTGGTAATGATAACGCTAATATTACGTATTATTATTATCACTATCATTATTACCAATGTCATTATTATCATCACCGTTGTAATAATTACACGTGTGCACATATACTCGTAGTAATGCTATGGCTATATGTCCTATGTGTATCTTTGTGTCAGTGAAATATGTAGCAAGCTTATACACATAGTACACTCACTGTATAGTTAGTGCAGGATGTATCATTAGTGCGCCACAAACCAATAAAGGTTGAGAACCTCTGCCACTTACACACGCACGCACACACGCACACACATACACACACACGCGCGCACGCACTTCTATATATTTATGTACCTATATTTTTCTCTCTCTCAAGATATCTGTCTATCTATTCATCTATCTATCTATTCATCTATCTATCTATCCATCTATCTACCAGTCTATCTATCTATCGATCTCCCTTTCCCCTTTTAGAAAGAAAGCAACCCCCTACCCCCCCGCCTCCCTCCTACCCACTTTCCCCTCGCACAAAACACTGGACTTCCATAGATCACACAACCCCCTCTCTCCCCTTTTCATATCTCTCTCCATGGGACGTAGATTATATAACCGTCACGAACATACATCTATTTTTCTTTTCCTTTTTTTCTTCTTTTTTTTTCTCTCTCTCAAAGTTCCCCCTTTCTTCTCTCTCCTTAAAAGAGGATTTTAGGGGTTGCTCGCGTGTTGGTTTGGGTTGACTAGGGTTGACTTGGCTTGACTTGGATTGGTTTCGATTTGAAATGCGTTGCTTTTTTTATTTTTCTATTATTCATTTATTTATCTATTTATCTATCTATTATTATTATTATGATTATTATTATCATTATCATTATTATTATTATTGTTATTATCATTATTATTATTATTGTTATTGTTATTATCATTATTATCATTATTGCTATATTGCTATTATTATCATTATTATCATTATTATTTTGTGAAAGACGCTTTGCGAAGGTGGATAATTATGTCTTGTATCTTTCTTTTGTTTTCCTTGTTTTCGGTGAATTGATAACTGATTCGTGAGGAAATGCGGGAGTTACGTGCGTGTCTTTCGGGAATTTTCATGCGATAAAAGGTAGATGACACGACCTAATGCGGTGTTCATATGTAAACACAAACGCACACATGTACACAATGCGCATTCTCTCTTTCCCTTTATCTGTCTATTTTTCTATATTTCTATTTTTGTTTGTTTGTTTATTCTTTCGCGCTCTCTCTCTCTATCACTCATTCTTTTACGCATTTACTCATTCACTCACTCACATACTTACTCTGTCTCTATCTATCTCTTTTCTCTCTCCTTCTCACACACACTTTCTCAATCACTTACTCACCCTATTTCTATATATTTCTTTCTCTCTATCTATCTATCTCGCCCCTCTCAGTCTCTCTTTTCTATATATTTCTTTCTCTTTATCTATCTGTCTCTCCCCTCTCAGTCTTTCTTTTTCTATATACTTCTCTCTCTTTATCCATCTGTCTCTCCTCTTAGTCTTTCTCTTCTATATATTTCTCTCTCTTTATCTATCTGTCTCTCCCCTCTCAGTCTTTCTCTTCTATATATTTCTTTCTCTTTATCTATCTGTCTCTCCCCTCTCAGTCTTTCTCTTCTATATATTTCTTTCTCTTTATCTATCTGTCTCTCCCCTCTCAGTCTTTCTTTTCTATATACTTCTCGATCTTTATCTATCGATCTCCCCTCTCAGTCTCTCTTTTCTATATATCTCTTTCTCTTTATTTATCTGTTTTCCTCTTCTATATATTTCCCTCTCTTTATCTATCTGTCTCTCCCCTCTCAGTCTTTCTCTTCTATATATTTCTCTCTCTTTATCTATCTGTCTTTCCCCTCTCAATCTCTCTTTGCTCTCTCCCTCTCACACTTGCACTCAATAGTTCCCCCTTTTCTTCATCAATTTCGCAAGCCACTCAATTCACACTTAGTTGCAAATAACAATATACTTCGGAATCACTCTCCCCTTCTCTCTCGGATTTCCTTTTCAGCCGAGAACAATTCCAGTGACTTTGTACAGCATCCGCGACTTGCTAGAACGTTGAACTGCATTTTTCAGTGTTCTTAGAATGGGAACAAAAGGGTGGTAATGTAAGGAGATCGTTATAGGGTTGTACGTTCTGGTGTGGATTCCCTTTGGGGTGAATGGTCTCACTTCTTAAGGGGACCGTCTGTATTTTAATCGAAAAATCGAAAAAAAAGCAGACGGTCCCCTTAAAAAAAATAATTAAAAATATGTATGCGTTTAAGAGCTGTATTACTTGACGGTTTGATGGCTAACGAGTAGATTCTGTCAGAAATATATTGTACTTAGATCGCATTCTCGTCTTCTCTCTCTCTCTCTCTCTCTTTCATCTATTTTATTTTATCCTTCCTTTCTTTTTAACTATCTGTCTAGCTCTCCCTCCCTTCACCTTTTCTCACAGTTGGCCTCTGTAACACCCTTTCGATCCACACCGATATAGAAAAAACAAACAAACACACAAACACACACAATACGCATATCTTTATATGCATGTATGGAAAAATGTATATCAAATCAACAGCTTTTATTCCATATTGATATATATGCAGATATGTTTGATGTGTTAAATGCATAATAAATAAGGTGACTATTGAACCAAAATCTCAATGGGGCAAATATGATCATTTTTGTTGAACAGGAAATGGGAACGATCATTGTACAGGGACAATATTATGCATGATATTCACGAACCTGACACACACACACACAAAGATATATATATATATATATATATATATATATATATATATATATATAAATATATATATATATATATATATATATATATATATATATATATATATATATATATATATTCCCACATATACATTTATAGATATATATTCATTCCATCCTAAGGCACTAAGGTTCTCTGTTGATAAACACATCATCCCACACAGTTTAGTCAAAGGAACGATTCCAATCCTTAAATAATTCATGAAATATCTGGTCATTTCACTAGCGGCGACTTTTAACTTTTCTCTCTCATCTCCTCCTTTCTCCCGGGACACCGCTGCCACCATTTACGAAAGCGTTGGTATCTCGTAAATCGTCAACATCTCGTAGGAGTCTTTAATTGGCTCTCCTTTTGGGCACAGTGTAACTTCGTCATCGCAGGCGTTCGGTTTTTATACTGCTATGTCATTTTAGGAGATAGCGATCAGTTTGAATCTTCTTGTTCACAGACCTAAGACTCAGATTAGAATGAAGAAAAATCAGCAATTTATGACGATGATAGAAATAAATGACACAAATAAACATACATACTCATAAACAAGCACATGCACAACAACAAACAAACACGTACACACACAAACACACACACGCACAAAACACACACTATAAAAAAGACAAAAAACAAGAACAAATAAACACACGCTCAAGCGCACACGAACACAACCAAAGCGCGTAAAAATAACCCATTTTCTCAAAGGCAAATTAAGCTTCTCTGTAATTTGACTGTCATAATTCTTAATCAGTCTCCAAAAGATAAATCACCGACTATAAATGGATGTCATTTTACAAGTGATTATGCGAAATGAGCATAGTAATGTATATATTTTTTCTTTTTTTTTCTTTTCTTTTCTTTTCTTTTCTTTTCTTTTCTTTTCTTTTCTTTTCTTTTCTTTTCTTTTCTTTTCTTTTCTTTTCTTTTCTTTTCTTTTCTTTTCTTTTCTTTTCTTTTCTTTTCTTTTCTTTTCTTTTCTTTTCTTTTCTTTTCTGTTCTGTTCTGTTCTGTTCTTTCTTGTATTTTCTTTTCTTTTTCTTTTTCTGTTTCTTCTTCTGTTTCTTCTTCTTCTTCTTGAGAAGAACCCAAATAACAATTGAATGTACCCCCGGTAAGAAAAAAAAAAAAAAAGTTGTATAGCGGTCTCTCCATCTGCATTTTTTTCTTTCTATGTTCATATATTTTTTTTACATCTATGTTCATGTTTATCCCTACATTTTTCTATATCTATATTCATATTCGTCTATATCTAGACGTATTTGTTATATGTGTGTGTTTGTGTTTGTGTGTGTGTGTGTGTGTGTGTGTGTGTGTGTGTGTGTGTGCGTGTGCATGTGCGTGTGTATGTATGTGTATGTGTGTGCAAGCATAACCGTAATAAGTGTAACGAAGTAACCGAAGATTGTCCAGAACTAATTTCAAAGTTTTGATCCAGTGGTGCTACGGCCTCCCCCCCCCTCCCCCCTCCCCCCACCTTCCCCCCTCCGGCAACGTCTGCACTGCAAATTATCTTTTGGCAATTTATTACTGCAGATTCTTTCCTCTTTGGCGGTAATCA
>NC_091552.1:12446927-12454427 GCF_042767895.1 Penaeus vannamei
ATTACAGCAGGAGTTAACGTACTTTTACTATATCTTATTTATCTATCTATTCATCTATTTTCTTATCTATTTGATCTATTTGTTTATTTGATTATTTGTCAGTTGATTCATTTACTCATATATCTATATATTTTTTTTAGCTCATTTATTTATATATTCATACATTCACAAATTTATTCATCTATTCATTTTTTCGATTTATTTGTTTGTTGGTTTATATATTCCTCCATTCATGTTTTTAATCATTTATCTGCTTATTCAATTAATTGCTTATCTATTTCCAGTGTACAATAGATAATTTCTTTTGAAATGATTAAGTCTCGTGTTTAATCTCGGAAAAAGAGGAGGAAGAGGAGAAGAAGAAAAAGAAGACGAAGAAAGAAAGAATAAAAAAAAGGTTAAATATCTAAAAAAGAAGAAAACAAACAATAACAACAGAAAGATGATTTGTTAATCTCAAAAAATCTGAAACTGGACAGAAAATATCAATATATTTATTCATCAAGTAATGTAGGTGATTTTAGTGTACATTAATCGGGTGAATCGGAGTCATGTAATACCAATAGAATTCAAGTGTCTCTATCTGCGTATTCCGTTGCGAATTTCGTTTTGAGATTTCAGCATAGAGAGAGAGAGAGAGAGGAAGTGAAAAAGAAAGAAAGAGAGAGAGATAGAAAAAAAAACACAATAAAGATTAGGGAGAAAAAGAAAAACGAAAAACGAAGGAATAAAAACGAAAAAAAACGAAAAAAAACAAAAACGATGAACAAACGAAAAACAAACAAAAACAAACAAACGAAGAGAAAGAGAGAGAGAGAGAGAGAGAGAGAGAGAGAGAGAGAGAGAGAGAGAGAGAGAGAGAAGGTCCAAACACCAGCATTTGACGAGACACGCTCCCCCCATCCCCCCCCCCACATCCCCCCCTCTCCCTGGCTCAACACACACACAGCCCCCCTGACGAATTTCACCCAGACTCCAGTAAAAGCCAAGCGCCATAAACCACTTCAAATAAAGAATAAACTGCTTGAAAGCTCTACCACGCTGACGACAGTACAGGGAGCTCACTTCGGCGTTTGAAGAGGTTTTAGGAAGTGAAACGAGAAGGAGAAAAAAAATGATTTTTAAACCTCGGAAAAGACGAAAATTTATGGGTTTAGAGGATATGTAGATGCGTCTCCGGGGATTGTTTTTGGGTATATAATTCTACGCGGATAAAATATTACAAATAAATAAATAAATAAATAAAGAAGAAGAAGAAGAAGAAGAAGAAGAAGAAGAAGAAGGAGAAGGAGAAGGAGAAGAAGGAGAAGGAGAAGGAGAAGGAGAAGGAGAAGGAGAAGGAGATGGAGAAGGAGAAGGAGAAGGAGAAGGAGAAGGAGAAGGAGAAGGAGAAGGAGAAGGAGAAGGAGAAGGAGAAGGAGAAGGAGAAGGAGAAGGAGAAAAAGAAGAGGAAAGAGAAAAAGAAGAAGAAGGAGAAAAAGAAGAAGGTGAAGAAGAAGAAGAAAGATAAAAAGAAAAGGAAGAAGAAGGAGAAGAAAGAGAAGGAGGAGGAGGAGGAGGAGAAGGAGAAGGAAGGAGAAGGAGAAGGAGAAGGAGAAGGAGAAGGAGAAGGAGATGGAGAAGGAGAAGGAGAAGGAGAAGGAGAAGGAGAAGGAGAAGGAGAAGGAGAAGGAGAAGGAGAAGGAGAAAAAGAAGAGGAAAGAGAAAAAGAAGAAGAAGGAGAAAAAGAAGAAGGTGAAGAAGAAGAAGAAAGATAAAAAGAAGAGGAAGAAGAAGAAGACGAAAAATAGCCACAATATTGAGAAATATTTGCATGTTTTTCTCTCTCTACCCTTTCTACGAGACTCTTAATATGCTTATTTTCTCTTTTATCCATATTTTATCTCTACGTTCCTGTGTTTCTGTTAATCGTACACAGACTAACACGGTCGGTCTTGAATCACCGTTCCCATGAGGTAATAATGAGGACGAATTAATGAGGATGACTCAGACATCCTTGGGTCCGTAGTCCCCGAGTGTGACTCATGAGGGTCACGTGATTTCAGTTCACGAAAGGGGAAGGAAGGGGAGACGCGAGAATAGATGTGATGGAAGGAGGGAGAAAGGGGTGAGGGCGAGAGAGAGAAAGGGGGAGGGGGGGGGAGGAAATAAGAGGGGACGAGAGAGTAGAAGTGATGGAAGGAAGGAGAAAGGGGGGAGGGCGAGAGAGAAAGAAGAGGGGAGAAGGAAGAGGAGACGAGAGAATAGATGTGATAGAAGGAGGGAGAAAGAGGGAGGGCGAGATAGAAAGAGGGGGGGGGGGAGAAGAGGAAACGAGAGAATAGAATAGGGGGAAGGGCGAAAGAGAAAGAGAGGGGAGGAAGGAAGAGGAGACGAGAGAATAGATGTGATGGAAGGAGGGAGAAAGAAGGGAGGAAGAGAGAGAAAGAGGAGGAGAGGGAAAAATCATTACTTGTACTGGATTTTGTGATTAATGGGTCTAAAATATCTCACCTTACTATTTTCCTTTGTAATGCCAATTTACTTCATTCTATCATTTCACTTAATTTCGTGAATTTCTTTTGAGTCCTTCTCGTCAGCATATCCCCCAAAAAACAGCTTTAGGTATCAAACAAACAAACAAAACCACATAACCACAACAAAAATATATCTTTTTACTTCTTCTCCAACTCTAATAACACGAACATAGGCGTAAGTTAGGTCGATTTGAATATTACATTAGCATAAATAAGGGGAATAAATATGGACTTGAAAGCATGGGAGTGGGTTAGCTATGCTGCTGTAGTATATGGACCTGTAGTCCCCAGAGGGCCCCACCTACCCAGAGGAGGAGTGCCTCAAGGGCCGAGGTCCCTCCCCCTAAAGGTCAGTGGGCATCCGTAGGGTATGTCCACTCCCTGACGTCAACATACCCCTTACTACTGCTGCAGTCCCAAGGGATATGACCTTGTGGGCGTCACGGAAGGGAAATCTTTGCATGTTCTAAGTACGTTCGGATGAATAATAAAAACAAATTTAGAGAATTAAAAACAGCGTAAGAAGCCAGGGAGAAAAAGAGTGGATAGGCTAGCATAAGAAAAGTACAAGACGCAGCAGGAGGGTAGAATGAAAGGAGAAACTGTAGTAAGACGTAAGAAAGAAATAAGGTCAAGTGGGAGAACCACGAGGCTGCATGTGATACGTGGTGTATGTGTAAGTGCAATCTTCCACGACTCCAGCTTTATCTTTGATAAATACCGTCACTGAGGCTTAATACTTAGCTTTTCCGTTCTTTTAGGATCCTTAGCTGGAGATGCCGGCCACTTAGGTACAATCTTGAAGTAAATATGTAAAAATGCCAGAGGATGAAGAGAGAAACGTCCCGTGGTACAGTGGAACAACGAATGTTTATTTTTGACGCGGTACAAAAGGGCCGCGGGAAGGCCGTGACGTATAAAAGATAACTTCTAAACATTAAAAATGAAAGATTGAACGATAAAAATAAACATTAAAACACTAGAGAAACATTACATTAAAAGGGAATAAAAAGAGGATAGGTAAAATATATAAACAATTAAACACCGAGCTGATAGTCGGCAAGCGCAATTCTGACCAAGCGGGTTACTCACTTGCACGCAACCACACTACACGCACTCACGCGCACGCACGCGACCACACGCACACAACCAAACACACACACAACCACACGCACGCGACCACACACACACAACCACACACAAGCGACTACAAGCACATAACCACACACACACGCCCGCACCCGCGCACACACACGCACGCGCACACCAAGCGAGCATCATTTGAGGGGGAGGGGGGGGGTAAGGGGTCGTTGAGATCAGTGTCGTGCTACACTGCTTATGCTGAAATGTGAAAATGCTGCGAGACTTAATTAAGTTGTAGGACAACTTTAATTATTTGAATAAGTATTTTTTTTCGTTGATTCTGGTATCAATATTGATATTTGGAGAGAGAGGTAGAGAGACGGGGAGAGGTATAAGGAGCGGGAGAGGGAGAGGGAAGGGAGGGGGAGAATATGGGGGAGAGGGAAGGGGAAAAGGAGAGGGACAGGGATAGTGATAGGGAGAGGGAAAGGGAGAGGGAGAAGGGAAGGGAGAGGGAAAGGGAGGGAGAAAGGGAGAAGGAGGGTGGGGGAGAGGGAGAGGGAGATCACACAAACACAAACACCCCCCCCACCCCTCCACCCATCCCCCCGCCCACCCATCCTTTTATACACACTCACCCATCCAAAAGGAATTTCGGAACTGAAATGCATAAACCGCACACTCCAAAATAAAATACAAACCGTTTATATTTTGAAGCAAAATTCTGAAATCAGCCAAATTAAGGATACGAATGTGAGGGAAACTTTATTTATCTATTCATTTTATCTTTATTATTATTATTATTATTATTATCATTATTATTATTATTATTATTATTATTATTATTATTATTATTATTATTATTATTATTATTATCATTATTATTATTATTATTATTATTATTATTGTTATTATTATTATTATCATTATTACTATTATCATTATTATTATTATTATTATTACTATTATTATTATTACTATTATTATTATCATTATTATTATCATTAATCAATTAATTAATCAATAGGTGGAAGAGAAATGGCTAATGATATGTAGAAGGAGAAAAGTTTACACAGATAAAATGTTAAAAAACGTTATTCGAAAATTGGAAAATGATAAGGAGAAAGAATCGTAAGAGAGAGAGAGAGATAAAGAAAACTGTAATAGAAATAATTGAAACACAAAATGTGATGAAAATTATAAAACTAATGTATCATATATTAAATAATACAATAATAAAATAATAAAGTAACAAAAATAATAAAAAGACAGAATGGATTGAGAGAAAAGACGAAGGGGAGAAATGAAGGAAAAACAGAGGAGAGAGAAGAGGAAAGATAAAAAATAAAGCAGAGTAAGGAGAAGGAAAATGAAAAAAAAATAAGACGAGAAAAAAATGTAACGACAATAAAAGGAGGAAATAGACAAAACTCAATCACAGGAAATTATGAAGTTCAATTAATTATTGAAAGAAAGAAGAAGAAAAACAGAGAAGAAGAAACATGAGGCAAAGCAAACCAAAATAAAAGTTTTGAGAAGAAGGGAAATTGAAAGGGAAATGTAAAGAAAACCACAAGAAAAAAATCAACTAAGAGAACAAACAAGAAAGAAAACAGAAAAGAAGAGAAACGCAGGAGAGAGAGAGAGAGGGGGTGGTATGGAGGGAGAGAGGGAGGGAGAGAGGGAGAGAGAGAGGGAGAGAGAGAGAGAGAGGGAGAGAGAGAGAGAGAGAGAGAGAGAGAGAGAGAGAGAGAGAGAGAGAGAGAGAGAGAGAGAAAGAGAAAGAGAGATAGACAGATAGATAGATAGATAGATAGATAGATAGATAGATAGATAGAGAGATAGAGAGAGAGAGAGAGAGAGAGAGAAAGAGAGAAAGAGATAAATAGATAGAGAGAGAGAAAAAAAAAGAGAAAGCGAAAACGAAAGCGAAAGAGAAAGAAAAAAAGAAAAGAAAGAAAGAAACAGAGAAAGAGAAAGAGAGAGAGGAAGGGGAAATGCGCACGAGGAAAATAGAAATGGCGTTGATGGATCGCTTTCAATTCTTTGCTTTGTTGAGCGAGAGAAATAGAAAGATCCTGTGACGCACAAGAGATAGATTTGATAAATAAATGCAAGTGTATAAAGACACAAAGGAAGACAGAGAAGTATACATACATATATATATATATATATATATATATATATATATATATATATATATATATATATATATATATATATATATATATATATACTTATATATATATATATATATATATATATATATATATATATATATATATATATATATATATATATATATATATATATATATATATATACATACACACACACACACACACACACACACACACACGAACACAGAGGTAGAGAGAGAGTGAGAGAGATAGGGAGAGAGAGAAAGAGAGACAGACAGGCAGACAGAAAAGAGGAGAGAAAACGAGAGACAGAGATAGATAGAAAAAAAGAGATAGAGAGGAAAAGAAAGACAGAGACGTAGAGAAAGAGAAGGAGAGAGAGAGAAAGACAGACAGCCAGACAGAGAAAACGAAATACTTTATTTCTCCAACCTGAGGGTACAACTCCTCAAAACGGAATACGGGCCGTAAATATAAAAATTCCAATAAAATAAGATAAAAATAAAATAAAATAAAAATAAAATTTACTACGTATTTGATGACAGTTCCAACGGGTTGTTTTTTTTCAGTGATATAAATCCTTTACGTCTGACAATTATTTTGTATATTCCTTTTGTGGGACAATTTGTACCATACAATGAGAAGGAAAAATGTTCCAAGTCTGTGCTCAAGCTCGTTAAAATAAATTGTTCTTTTTTTATTCATTTTTTTATAACAATGGTAAGAACTGTGATTGTGGTAATGATGGTAAAAGATGATAATAACAATAGCGATAATAACAACAAAAACAAATTTAATGATAATACTGATAAAGATAATGATGATGCTAATAATGATAATAATAATAATAATAAAAATGATGATGAAAATGATAATGATAATGATGTCGAAGAGAAAACAAGTTAATACAGCAGATAACAAAGCAAAGCAAAATATAAGAAAAAAAAACAAGAAGAAATGAAAATGACAAAATAAAACCAAAAGAACAAAAAACAACAACAAACCAAAAATAAGAAACAAACAGAAAAGCAATAACGAAACTAAAAAAAAAAATAATAATAATAAATAAATAAATAAAATAAAAAAATAAAACTAAAAGCGAACCAAAAACAACAAACAAACAAATAGCAAAAAACAAGCAAAAAAAAAGAAAAAAGAAAAAAAATAGAAATAGGAAAAAAAAAAAAATGAAAACGGAAGACACCCACAAATCTTTCGGAGTCAAACGCAATAAGGTCATCAGTCGATTCTTCCCCAAGAGGCCTAATGCATTTGAAGAGGAGTCAGGAGAGCAAATGGCTCATAGGCCTAACTTCGAACCCTATGACCCTCCTACTCCCCCTCCTCCATCTCCCCCTCTCCCCCTTTCTCCTCCTTCCTCTCCCTTCTTCTCCATCTCCTCCCTCTCCCTTCTCCTCCTACTCCTCCTCCTCCCTTCCCCCCCTCTCCTTTCTCCTCCTCCCTCTCTCCTTTCTCCGCCTCCTCCTCCTCCCTCTCCCCCTCCTCCTCCCTCTCCCCCTCCTCCCTCCCTCTCCCCCTCCCCCTCCCCCTCCTCCCTCTCCCCCTCCGCCTTCTCCCTCCTCCTCCTCCCTTCCCCCTACTCCTCCTCCCTTCCCCCTCCTCCCTCTCCCCCTGCTCCCCCTCCCCCTCCCCCCCCCTCCCCCTCCTCCTCCCCCTCTCCCTTCTCCTCCTCCCCCCCTCCCCCTTCCTCTCCCTTCTCCTCCTCCCTCCTCCTCCTACCCCCCCACTTCATTCCTCCT
>NC_091552.1:12461927-12464427 GCF_042767895.1 Penaeus vannamei
ATTCGTACAGGCAACATGCGCTTCCCGCGTGGCCGCAGACACGGTTGCTGATCAGAGATAGCAAGCAAGCGATTTAGGAAGCTCGCATACCATGGCTTTGCCTCAAATAGATAAGCTTAACCGCGAGAAGCTGGTGCACGGCCTCGAACGAGCCAGCAAGGGCCTCAAGAAGAAGCTCGGATCGAGCTTCGAGGTCGCTGATGAGCTCCCTCGTCTGCAGGACGGCCAGGGCATCGTCCTGAAGTCAGCCGACTACCCTCCTCTAAGGAAGGATATTCGGAGTGGATCCCGACAAGGACTCTCTATTGGGAGTTGCCCTCCGCGACCTCGAGATTCTTTAAAAGCATGGCCTTTGCCTCGGAGAACGCTGTCAACTACAGCGGGAAGAAAGTTGACCCTTTCTGCAAAAAGGAAAGTCTGCGCCGCTCCTGCTCCCGTGCAGAAGGCGGAGTACAGCGAGGAGGCCACGCATGGCTTCGTGGTGATCCAGGGCGCCCACCAATCTTGACCGTAGGCACGATAGCCTCATTCGAGCTGAATTCCGACAAGACCTTCGGCGTGGCCCACAGGCACGGGCGGGCCAGTCCCAGAACCGCTTCGCTAGGCTGGCGGAGGAGGAGAGCTGCCGGACCCACATGAAGCGTATCGAGCAGGCCTTCATCTCGGAGGCCTGGGGGGCGAGATCGTGGTTGCCGGTCCGAGCCACATGAAGAGCCACTTACCGGAAAGTCTCCCTCGCGTGGGGAGCTCGCTGGTAGACCACCAGCTGGTGACCCCGACCGCCGTGGGCCCAGCGGACTCCAGCAGCTGCTTGACCGGCTGAAGGGGCAGCGCTCGACGCCCTCGGGGGCCGGGAAGCAGAGGTTGATGCAAAGGGAGAGAAGAGAGGATGCCTTTGAAGGGCCCCAGAGAGGGGCGGGAGAGCCAAGTGCTCGGACGAGAGGAAGGAGCGAGAGGAGAGGAGAAGGCGAGAGATGGAAAAAGAGAAGGAGAGAAAGCAGAGAGAGATGGAAGAGAAGAACCGAGGGAAGGGCAAGTCCAAGAACCACTCGTGTGTATCTATGTATCTGTGTGTATGCGTGTATCTCTATGCATGTGTCTGTGCGTGTTTGAATGTGTGTGTGTGTTTGTGTGTGTTTTTTGTATGTGTGTGCGTGTATGTGCAAGATTCATGCTGAACAATATATAAATAAAAATAATGTGTTCACTTGTGCGTGTGTGTATGTGTGTGTATGCGCAAGTGCTTGTTCGAATGCAAATGCATGTGAATGTAAGGATGCTTTTGTACACATAAACATGCATATTTACGGGTGTATGCATAGTCATGTGTGTATAAGGATAGATATACGTGTCTATATTCATTTATGTGTATTTACGTAAATGTGTATGTATCTACGTATTTGTGCTTATTTGTCTGTGTGTATGTGCTCCTGTGAGTATGTGGATGTGTACTTGTATGCGTCACTGTACATGTAAATGTATACGTGTGCGGGTACGCGAGGATGTTGATATTTGCACCAATGTGTGCGTTTGAATGTACGTATGAACGTGTATGTGTGAGAAAGAGAGAACGAAAGAGTGAGACAAGAGAGATAGAGAGAGAGAGGTGGGGTGGGGGGGCGGTAAGTGTAGATTAATCAATCGATAGATACAGAGAGGGAGAGAGAGAGAGAGAGAGACAGAGACAGAGACAGAGTAAGATAGAGACAAAAAAGAGAGAAAGAGTGAGAGTGAGAAAAAGAGAGAAAGAAAGAAAGAAAGAGAAAGAAGGAGAGAAAGGAGAAAAAAAAGAAAGAGAAAGATAACGAGAAAGAGACCGAAACAGAAGAAGAAAAAAAACAAAAAAAAACATACTTGCCTTCAGTCCCACCAAAGCACCGAGAGGAAGTAGACAGGAAGTGCCTGCTTACTGGACCGAATAGTCGCAGATAACGCTCGTCTTTTGAAGTGAACATCTAGGGGAGACAGACTGCTTTGTTTCCATTTATCTTCGTAGATGTGATCGTGGACGTGCACAATAGTTGTCTGGGGTTTCTCTGATTTCGTTCTTGTTATTGTCAGTGTTGTTATAGTTGTTTTGATTATTTGTGTTATTGGTATCTTTATTATTGTTATTACTACTATATTATTATTACTATCATTATTATTATTATTATTATTATTATTAGATGATGATGATGATGATTATCATCATCATCATCATCATCATCATCATCATCATCATCATCATCATCATCATCATCATCATCATCATCATCATCATCAATCATCATCATCATCATCATCATCATCATCATCATCATCATCATCATCATCATCATCATCATCATCATCATCATCATCATCATCATCATCATCATCATCATCATCAATCATCATCATCATCAATCATCATCATCATCATCATCATTAATCATTATCATCACTAATACCGTTGTTATTGTTGTCACAATCATTATCATTATCATCATCATCATTATCATCCTTACTCTTATCATTG
>NC_091552.1:12471927-12474427 GCF_042767895.1 Penaeus vannamei
AACTATTATATCATAAGCATTGCGAGATGGGGACAACTTTTTGGCGTTGAATTATTCTTATTGTCCTATTGTCTCAGCTGAGGTATGCGGTCTCTGGGTTTTTGTTGTTGTTACTATTATAATGATGATTATAATGACTTACCATTATTACCATCATAAGCATCATCATCTTCACCATCACAATCGTCATCACCATCACCATTATCACCATAACCATGAACATCATCACCATTATCATCATTATCACCATCACCATTATCATCATCATCATCACCATCATCATCATCTAGAATTCACCAATTAAAAAAATAACCAAACTTCCTTACTCACGCATTCATGTACAAAACCCATCGACCTCAAGGCTTATCAGTTATGACATTTTGCCCTCGACATTTATGCCCCATTCGGCTGTAATGACTTTGCAAAATATTACACTGCGTATTTCGGTGCATTTTTTTTTTTTTCTTTTATGATTGAGGTATGCGCCTTTCCGTAATGCGTGCATGACTGGGCTTCGTGAGTGCTTTTTGTCTAAATGCATATGTTACGGTTGTTGGAATAAGTAGGGTTTATTTCAAAGTGTGTGTGTTTGTAGATATATGTACATATACACACATACATACGTACACACACATACATACATATATATACATACATACACATACATGCATATATATATATATATATATATATATATATATATATATATATATATATATATATATATATATATATATATATATATATATATATATATATATATATATATATATATATATATATATATATATATATATATATATATATAGCATATAAATATATATATATATATATATATATATATATATATATATATATATATATATATATATATATATATATATATATATATATGTATATATATATATATCTATATATAGATGCATACATACATACATGCATATATACATACATACATATATACATACATACATACATATATATATATATATGTGTGTGTGTGTGTGTGTGTGTGTGTGTGTGTGTGTGTGTGTGTGTGTGTGTGTGTGTGTGTATGTGTGTGTGTTAATATATATATATATATATATATATATATATATATATATATATATATATATATGTATGTATGCATATATGTATGTATGTATGTATGTATGCATATATATATATATATATATATATATATATATATATATATATATATATATATATATATATATATATATATATATCAAATGTGCCATGCTTGCATGTACTCCTGGAAGCATTCTTCTGGGTATAGAGGATGGTTGGTCATCCTCTATCTCTGTAGTGAGTGACTGTTGTGGGTGTGAATATCCATAGGTATGTCTAGGTGCTGGAGGAGTGTGGAGATCGACGGAGAAGCCGGCAAGGTTCCCCGGCGTCGGAGGCCTGGGCATGCCTCGGTTGCTGCTGCTGCTGTCTTGTTATCCTGATCCTGAGGATCAGGATAAGGATAAGTCCGATATGCGAAGCTGAGCCTCGCCCGGCCTGTGCCGACAAATGTCGACTCGATCAACGTGTGTCAGCGAGTGCTGACGCGACAGAGCTTAGTCCTTACCCACCGTGGTGCCCAGCCACAGCAGTAACCTCCGGCGACAATTGCAACCTCTCGCGCCTGAGCGGGGCGCGAACCGCCGACCCCTCGGATGAGAAGCCGACACGTTACCACTGTACTAGCCTGGAGGCTGTGTGTGGAGGATCGGATATATATAAGGATAAGTCATATGCGAAGCTGAGCCTCGCCCGGGCTATGGGGGAGCCCGGCCTGTGCCGACTAATGTCGACTCGATCACCGTGTGTCAGCAAGTGCTGACGCGACAGAGCTTAGTCCTTACCCACCGTGGTGCCCAGCCACAGCAGTAACCTCCGAGCGACAATTGCAACTTCTCGCGCCTGGGCGGGGCGCGAACCGCCGACCCCTCGGGTGAGAGGCCGACACGTTACCACTGTACTAGCCTGGTGAGTACTCTCAAATTATGTCAGCTACCCGGGAACGAGGGGAGCCTGCGGTCCATTGGGCGAGCCGGGAGCAGTCCGTTCTCAACCAATCAGGTCTCGGCTTTAGTCTTCGAGAAGCTGCTGATGGCGAGGTGCGAGAACCGGCAAGTTGTGGGGGTCGGCTACTCGGGATCCTCAGCAATTCCGTCGTCATGGCCTTTTTGATGTCCACGTCTTCAAAATGGGTCCCCTTGATGTCCCCCTTGAGCTTGGGGAAGAGGAAATAGCCAGCTCGGGGAATACGGAGGTTGCTCCAGCACGGCGATGCTCTTCTCGGCCTGGAACTGCCAGGTGCTCTGGGCATTGTGAGCAGGCGCGTTGTCATGGCGAAGCACCCACGAGTTGTCCTGCCACAACTCCCGCCTCTTCTCACGCACTGAACGAAGCAAACGCTGTAGTATCTCTTTGTAGACATGTTTGTTGATCGTCTGGTCCTGTGGCAAGAACTCACATTGGGCGATCCCCCTGTTGCATCAGT
>NC_091552.1:12486927-12489427 GCF_042767895.1 Penaeus vannamei
TCTCTCTCTCTCTCTCTCTGTCTCTCTCTCTCTCTCTCTCTGTCTCTCTCTCTCTCTCTCTCTCTCTCTCTCTCTCTCTCTCTCTCACCTCTCTCTCTCTCTCTCTCTCTCTCTCTCTCTCTCTCTCTCACACACACACACACACACACACACACACACACACAAGGTAACTTATTTATCTATCTTTCCTATTTCATAAATATTTTGACAACCAAATAACTACTCTTTTAAGTAATTTCCCAAAATTATGATTGTAAAAGACAAATTTCAAATAATTTTTTGCCTATTTTTTCTATTACTCAAGAAAGAAAAAAGATGGTCCTTATTTCTTTTTCTATTATTATTTTTTTATTATTGGGCTGGTGGCTCCTGGGCTGAGACGTGATGAGATCGAGTCCAAAGCGAAATCATCAAATTCTGTTGACGATTTTATGAACCGATCGAACGAAAAAATAAAGAAAGGGGAAAATGGGAAAAGAAAAAATACTGGTTTGAAATAACAGAATCACAATCATAAATTTTGTCCGAATTAATTTCTTCTTTGGTAATCTTTTTTAAAATTTTGTAATGAACTATTGTGGAAGGACGTGTAGTAATAGTGTATTAAATATGGATAGTAATTTTGAATGTATACTCACTGGAATTAGCAAGCCTATGATGGAAATTATTATGCAATTTATGATGCAAATTATTAATCAAATTATTATGATACAAATTATTATGATGCAAATTACTACTGATTAATGTTTTTCTTTTGTCGAGAAATGCAAGTGAATTAATAAAGCGCTAGACCACTGTGACGTTATAAGTCAAAAGAAAATAATGATAAAAAAGGTAGAAAGAAGTTAATGAAATAAGGAAGAGAAATACCTACACCTATTCATTTATCGAAACTTATACATGTATCAACGCATATTTATCAACATTTATAAAGCTATCGACACTGACACATCTATCGACTCTTATACATTTATCAACACTTATTTATCGACACATAAATCTATCGACACATAAATCTATCGACACATAAATGTCGACATTTATAAATCTATCGACACTTATACACTTATTAACACTTAATACATTTATCGACATATACATCTATAGACACTTTCACATCTATCGACACATACATCTATCAACACTTACGCATCTATCGGCACATACATTTATCGAAACATTAATCTATCGACACATACACACTTATTAACACATACATTTATCGACACCCATAAATCTCCGAGCTCTCCCACACGTCCCCATACATCATAAACTTGCCATTTCTCATTGGTATTCTGCCTCGCGAATTGATGGTATGGGCACTTCGTAATCTACGACGAGATAACTGCACCGAGATGGAAGACGCATTGCCAATTGCAGCGATGTTTTGCAACAATTTTTGCGTGGTTTTATAATTCGAAGCGTTTCTGCAATGTTCCTCCCTTGAAATCACGAAGGGTCGGCGTTATGAGCGAAATTATGAGGGTTTGGGCTATCTCTCATCGTGCTATCGAAGTCTGAGGCTTCTATGTTACCTTCTTAGCCTCCTGATTACGTCTCATTAACCCAGTCCCTCTGCAACTCATTAAAACCGCTCCTGCCTTGCTATAAATTTAAATACGATAGGTATGAAAAGATAGATAGAGAAAGAGAGAGAGAGAGAGAGAGAGAGAGAGAGAGAGAGAGAGAGAGAGAGAGAGAGAGAGAGAGAGAGAGAGAGAGAGAGAGAGAAATTCAGATACGGTATGTATGAAAAGATAGATAGATAAGAGAAAGAGATAGGGGGGGGGAAGGGGAGCAGAAGAGAGAGAGGAGAGGGGGAGAAGAGAGAGAGAGAGAGGGAGGCAGGGAAGAGAGAGAGAGAGAGAGAGAGAGAGAGAGAGAGAGAGAGAGAGAGAGAGAGAGAGAGAGAGAGAGAGAGAGAGAGAGAGAGAGAGAAAGAGAGAGAGAGAGAGAGAGAGAGAGACAGGAAGGGAGAGAAAGAGAAATAAATAAATCCGACGCATTTTTTATGCAAAGTTTATATATTCACTTTGGCTTGATTTAAAACCTGCTTTGAATAATTGTTATTTTATGTTGTGAATGTCAGTGGTATTAATTATATTACTGAATTTGAGCGTAATGTTAGTACATGAATAATATTAACGCGTCACATCATATATTGTTCATGTAATTGGACTTCCTGGTCTCGTCTGCCACTGGGTTGTTCAAATGCACCCTGGCTCTTTGTCAACGAAAGGTATGAACATGTAGAATATTTTTGTATTTGTTTGAGATAAATGGTATTTCTTTCTCAAGTGTGAGGGCAGTCTCGGAATAATAATAATAATAAAAACACACGCACACACCCATACACCCACACACCCAGACACACACACACGCACACACACACACCCACCCACCCACACACACACACACACACACACACACACACACACACACACACACACACAGACACACCCTTTCACCCCCACCCCCACCCCCACACACACACACCATT
>NC_091552.1:12509427-12514427 GCF_042767895.1 Penaeus vannamei
TGGTCTAGCAATCTTGCGGACCTGCGTTCAATCCCACGCCCGGCCAGTGAGTGGTAACCCCGGCCATTCCTTGCACACAGGGGGAGATTTGGGCAAAATAAAACAGACAGTATGTCACAGCAAAGAATATCCATTGTAACAAATGGAATTAAAACTAAATCTTTCAAATCTTTAAAATCTGTCGTTGGGGAAGTCGCAAGCCGGTGGTCGAGGTGGAACTTGATCGTGGTTGATAAAGACCAATCAATCATTTAAGAATACTATGAAACGTGCTTTCAATATAATATTATAGTAATAAAGTAATACTATAAAACATCCTCTCAATATAGTACTATAGTAATATAGAAATACTGTAAAATATCCTCTCAATATAATACTAAAGTAATATAGTAATACTATCAAACATCCTCTCTATATGGTATTACGAAGCATCCTCTCAATATGATACTATGAAAGATCCTCTCAATATGATACTATGAAACATTCTCTCAATATGACACTATGAAAGATCCTCTCAATATGACACTATGAAAGATCCTCTCAATATGATACTATGAAAGATCCTCTCAATATGACACTATGAAAGATCCTCTCAATATGATACTATGAAAGATCCTCTCAATATGATACTATGAACGATCCTCTCAATATGATACTATGAAAGATCCTCTCAATATGACACTATGAAAGATCCTCTCAATATGATACTATGAAAGATCCTCTCAATATGATACTATGAAAGATCCTCTCAATATGACACTATGAAAGATCCTCTCAATATGATACTATGAAAGATCCTCTCAATATGACACTATGAAAGATCCTCTCAATATGATACTATGAAAGATCCTCTCAATATGATACTATGAAAGATCCTCTCAATATGATACTATGAAAGATCCTCTCAATATGACACTATGAAAGATCCTCTCAATATGACACTATGAAAGATCCTCTCAATATGATACTATGAAAGATCCTCTCAATATGATACTATGAAAGATCCTCTCAATATGACACTATGAAAGATCCTCTCAATATGATACTATGAAAGATCCTCTCAATATGATACTATGAAAGATCCTCTCAATATGATACTATGAAAGATCCTCTCAATATGACACTATGAAAGATCCTCTCAATATGACACTATGAAAGATCCTCTCAATATGACACTATGAAAGATCCTCTCAATATGATACTATGAAAGATCCTCTCAATATGACACTATGAAAGATCCTCTCAATATGATACTATGAGACATTATCTCAATATGACACTATGAAAGATCCTCTCAATATGATACTATGAAAGATCCTCTCAATATGATACTATGAAAGATCCTCTCAATATGATACTATGAAAGATCCTCTCAATATGACACTATGAAAGATCCTCTCAATATGACACTATGAAAGATCCTCTCAATATGATACTATGAAACATCCTCTCAATATGACAATATGAAACATTCTCTCAATATGACACTATGAAAGATCCTCTCAATATGATACTATGAAACATCCTCTCAATATGACAATATGAAACATTCTCTCAATATGACACTATGAAAGATCCTCTCAATATGATACTATGAAACATCCTCTCAATATGACAATATGAAACATTCTCTCAATATGACACTATGAAAGATCCTCTCAATATGATACTATGAAAGATCCTCTCAATATGACACTATGAAAGATCCTCTCAATATGATACTATGAAAGATCCTCTCAATATGACACTATGAAAGATCCTCTCAATATGACACTATGAAAGATCCTCTCAATATGATACTATGAAAGATCCTCTCAATATGATACTATGAAAGATCCTCTCAATATGACACTATGAAAGATCCTCTCAATATGATACTATGAAAGATCCTCTCAATATGATACTATGAAAGATCCTCTCAATATGATACTATGAAAGATCCTCTCAATATGACACTATGAAAGATCCTCTCAATATGACACTATGAAAGATCCTCTCAACATGACACTATGAAACATCCTCTCAATATGAAACTATGAGACATTATCTCAATATGACACTATGAAACATCCTCTCAATATGACACTATGAAACATCCCCACAATATAACACTATGAGACATTATCTCAATATGATACTATAGTAATCTAGTAACGCTATAAAAGAGCCTCTCAACATAAAAGACTTGAGAGAGGCCTAATTCCAACTCCAGAAGGATAGACTGTGTAATAATAATAATGGTAATATACAATTTACATATATTATATAATATATACATGCATTAATGTTTATGTGTGTGATCACGCGTGTGAGTATGTTTGTTTGTTTATATAAGTTTGTATACGTGTATTTGTGAATAAATGCAGATAGATATGGACGCAAATGGTTTTACTCAAGATTTATAAGATGTATATAATTCATAAACACATCTAAGTATTTATCAAATAAACGTAAAACAATCCTATTCACCAGCATGGAAGTCTAAAAGTACTCTCTCCATTTTCCAGACCAAGTCGTTCGGAAACAACACCTTGTAATCAAGTAAAAACTCAAGGATAAGAAAAGTTACATAACGGAATCCATGCTCATTACCGTCTGCTGCTCGCTAACTGCCCGGACCAGGTTGTTTAAGCGGATAATCCAATCAATGGCAACTCTGCAAACGAAGGTATAATTTCGAAACAACAACACTACTACAGTAAATATATATATATATATATATATATATATATATATATATATATATATATATATATATATATATATATACACACACACACACACACACACACACACACACACACACACACACACACACACACACACACACACACACACACACACACACACACACACATACACACACACACACACACACGCGCGCATGTATATATGTATGTATGTATGTATGTATGTATGTATGTATATATGTATATATATATATAGATATAGATATAGATAGATATAGATAGATATACACACACATATAGACACAGAACCCGATATCCAACTCCTTTTCCTGGATATTGATAGCATGCGCTGAGCGGCGGCGCAGCCTACCCGAGCAGGTCGTTGCCAGAAGGTGATCGACACCATATTTTCCATATTCTTCAGCATCTGTGTACAAGGCTTTAATATCCAAACTTTATGACACAAAACTTGGGTATTTTTCCCTCCTTCTTTAATCCTTCTTTCTTCCCTCCTCTGATATTTTTTTTTTCCAACGATCTTTCTATTTTTTTCTTCGGTTCTCTCCCACTCTTTCGTCTTCCCAGCTTCCCTCCCCCCCCCCCCTTTCTCTCATTTTTTTTTTTGTTATTCCGTCGGCTGGACCCTATATCCGGGTACGGCCGCCAGGAGCTGGAGGCCTAGGTACAATCTGCCTTCCTGGGACCTTCCCCCTTCCCTCTCTCATTTGGCTCCTTCCCTCTCTTCCCCCTGTCGGAGCCCCCCTCGCCTCATTGGAACTCTCTCTCTCCTCCCTCACCTAAAACCATTTCTCTCTCTTCTCCTCGCTAGACCTTCTTTCTCTCTCCTCACTAAACCATTTCTCTCTCTCTTCTCCTCGCTAAACCTTCTTTCTCTCTCCTCACTAAACCATTTCTCTCTCTCCTCTCCTCGCTAAACCTTCTTTCTCTCTCCTCACTAAACCATTTCTCTCTCTCCTCTCCTCGCTAAACCTTCTTTCTCTCTCCTCACTATACTATTTCTCTCTCTCCTCTCATCGCTAATTTTTTTTCTCTCTCTCCTCTCATCGCTAATTTTTTTTCTCTCTCTCCTCTCTTCAGTAAACCATTTTCATCTCTCTTCTCCTCACTATTTTTTCTTCTCTCTCCTTTCCTCACTAAACCTGTTTCCTCTCTCCTCTCCTCGCTAAACATTTTTCCTCTCTCTTCTCCTTACTAAAGTTGTCTTCACTTCTCTGCTCTCTATACCGTCTCCCCTCTTCTCCTTAAACCTCTTCCCCTCTTCTCTCCTCACTTAATATTCTTCCTCTCTCCTCTCTTCACTATACCTTCCTCTCTCTCCTCACCTCCCCTCTCACTCTACCACATCCCCTCTTCCCTCTCCTCACTAAACCTCATCTATTCCCCTATCCTCCCCTTCCCTCTCCTCACGGAACCCCATACCTTCCCCTATCCTCCCCTTCTCTCTCCTCTCCCTCTTGCCCACACCATCCCTCTCCTTCTCCCTAAAATCCTAGCGACCATCCCATCCTTCCCTAGACTACTTCCTGAATTCGTAGACCCTCTGGAAGACGCGCTGGAGAGGTAGGGGTGATGGAGGGAGCGGGGTGGGTGGGGGTAGGGTGGGGTGGGGTGGGGTGGGGGAGTTAGACAGGCCGCGAGGGGTGAATTATGAAGTTGGCCCTCTGCCCCCCTTCTCGCGATCAGAGGGGAAGCCGAAGGGGGTTCTGGAGAGAGGGAGAGAGTCAAAGAGGGAGAGAAGGAGGTAGGGAAAGGGAGGAAATAGGAAGGAAGGGTGGGAGGGAGGAAAAGGGAAAGAGGGGGGAGGGAGATGGAGGGAGGGAGGGGGGGGAAGGGAAGGAGGGAGGGAGAGGGAAGGGAAGGAGGGAGGGAGGGAGGGGAAGGGAAGGAGGGAGGGAGAGGGAAAGAGGGAGGGAGGAGGGAAGGGAAGGGAAGGAGAGAGGAGGGGAAGGGAAGGAGGGAGGGAGAGGGGAAGGGAAGGAGGGAGGGAGGAGGGGAAGGAAGGAAGGAGGAGAGAGAGAGAGAGAGAGAGAGAGAGAGAGAGAGAGAGAGAGAGAGAGAGAGAGAGAGAGAGAGAGAGAGAGAGAGAGAGAGAGAGAGAGAGAGAGAGAGACAGACAAGGTGACAGAGACAGAGACAGACAGACAGACAGACAGACAGACAGACACAGAGACAGAGAGAGAAGTAAATAGACAGACAGACAAACAGACAGACCGACAGACAAACAGACAGACAGAGAGGAAGGAAAAGATCCCAAGAGAAGAGAAGAGATTCTTTTTAGGTCGAAACTAA
>NC_091552.1:12539427-12542216 GCF_042767895.1 Penaeus vannamei
TTCCTGACTACATCCTTGCAAGTTCGGACGGAATCCTTCCAAATCAACTGCATCCTGTTGCTCGCCAGAGACAACAATGATTTGGTCGCGAGAGAAGCCTTCAACATTGCCTCATGTGTTCGGAAATTGATTATCACTCCTCAAGCTGCCCTTCTACTTTCTCCTCCTCCTCCTTCTCCTCGTCATCTTCTTCTTCCTCTTCTTTTTCTTCTTCCTCCTTCTCTTTCCCCTCTTTCTCCACCTTATCATTTTCTTCTTCCTCCTCTTCCTCTTTCCCTTCCTTTACCCCCTTTTCCCTCCTCCTCCCCTCCCCCTCCTCTTTCCCTTCCTCCTCCTCCTCCACCTCTTTCCCATCCTTCTTCTCCTCTTTCCCTTCCTCGTTCTTATCCTCTTTCCCTTCCTTCTCCTCCTCCTCCTCCTCTTTCCCTTCCTTCTCCTCCTCCTCTTTCCCCTCTAATAACACTACTACTACTGAGACCACTGCCACTGTACCTCCCACTTCTCGTCTTTTCATCTCCTCTCCTTTCTTTCTTCCCTTCCCCGCTCCTTCCTCTCCTCTCCGTCTCTCTCCTTCCATTCTGCTCCCCTCCTCCCTTCGTTTCCTGTCTCCCCCACTCATTCCTTTCCTCCCCCCCCCCTTTTCCCCTCTCTTCCCTCTCGACAAAGCAGCTGAAAATGTTTGCAAGATGGAGAGGGAGAAAATATGCATGAAAACTGTAACAGATTTGCAATCACAAGCTTGCATTTCGTGCTATTTCACAGGTCTAATTGACAGTATAATATACTGTACATATTTCTCATTAGCGTATACATGTTGAGGAGATTCTATGAAAATGTGTGTATGTGCGTGTGTGTATAAATATGTGTGTTTGTGCGTGTGTGTGGGAATATGTGTGTATGTGCGTCTGTGTATGAATATGTGTGTATGTGCGTGTGTGTGTGTGTGTGTGTGATTAGAAATACAAAACAGACCCCATCAAGCGAATACAAATTACTAGACAAAGAAAAGAATAGAAAATGGAAGCAAAGGCAGAAGAAACGTGTATGGAAAGATTTTTACGTGGATTTTTATGTGTGTGTGCGTGTGTTTGTGCATGTTCGTGTGTTCATATGTGTATATGGGTGTATATGGGTATCTTCCTCTCATCCTCCTCCTTTTTCCCTTCCTTTTCCACCTCACCCCCTTTCCCCTACTCCTCCTCATCTTTTACCCCCCTCTTCCTCTCCTCCCCCTCCTCTTTCCCTTCCTCCTCCTCCGCCTCTTTCCCCTTCTCCTTATCCTCTTTCTTTTCCCCCTCCACCCCTTTCCCTTCCTTCTCTTCCTCCTCCTCTTTCCATTCCTCCCCTCCCTTCCTCTTCCATTCCTCCTCCTCTTTCCTTTCCTTCTCCTCTTTCCCTCCTCCCCTCCTCCTCTTACTCCTCTTTCCCCTCCTCCTCCTCCTCGTCCTACTTTTTCCTTCCTTTTCCTCTTCCTCCCCTTTCCCTCTCCTCTTCCTCTGCTCCTCCTACTTTTCTCTTCCTTTTCCTCCTCCTCCTCTGCCTGGCTGAAGACCGTCATGCACAAGTCAGTCAGAGCAAGTATAGTCTCTGGTCCGCGTTGGTCACTTTCTCGATCAACAATTGGAAAACGCATATATTATTATTGTTCTTATTATCATTACTCATCATCACCACCATTATCATCATCTTCATTACCATCATCATCATCATCATCATCATCACCATCTTCATCATTGTTATTATGATTTACTATTATCATTATCATTATCACTGTTATTATCATTATTGCCAGCTCCAGTTGGGGAGCGGATCCCAACAACCTTAAGCAGACAGCATTGGCTTTATGCTACCCTACTGCGGAGTCCTGTGCTGCAGTATGGGGTAGTTCATCCCATGCCCCAAGGGTTGCTGTGGAGCTGAAAAGAGCCTCCCGCACCATCCCAGGCAACCAAAGGCCACCCCGTTGCCAGCCCTGGACACACTGGCACGAATCTGTCCGCCTGGCATACGCCGAGACGTCCAGACAAGGACAGAGCTGGACAAACAGCTAAGCGATCCCAGACATCCACCATAAGGGCACCAGGAGGCCCCCAGATGACTAAGATATCGTTGCAGCTTCATGACGACCCAAAGCCTTGAGGAGATGCCGTCAGAGACCCTCAGGATCGAACTATGGAAGGGGAGGGGCCCAAACAACAACAGGGCACTTCCAGCCACGGCGAGGCTCTGACCCCGGGGGCCGACATGCGCAGAGGGGACTGGGCCGCCATGAACCAGGTAAGAGCTAAGGTGGCCAGAACGAGCGATAACCTGGCACGATGGGGCAGAACCACCAGCACAGCCTGTAGGTGTGGCGAGGAACCCAAACCATACAGCACCTGATGTAGAGCTGCAGGCTGAACGGACACAAACCTTCGGGAAGCCAACGATACAGAGCGGCAATGGCTGGAGAGCAATGATGATCATTATTATTGTTATTATCATTATTGATTATAATAATCGTTAGTGTTATTATTTTTATTATCATCACTATCATCATTTCACTTACCATTATCATTATTACTATCATTATCATAATCATTATTATTGTCATTATCATTATTGTTACTAACAATATAGGAGGAAGAGGACAAGGAGGGAGGGAGGGATTGAGGAGAGGAGCAAGAAGAAGAGAGAAGAAGGAGGAGGAGGAAGAGAGAGGGAGGAGAAGGAGGAAGGTAAGGAGGGGGAAGGAGAGTCTGTCTGCCTGTCGCTTTTATATTTGCAAGAATGTTAACTTGTTTAGTTTG
>NC_091552.1:12542716-12555216 GCF_042767895.1 Penaeus vannamei
GGGAGGGAGGGAGAGACAGAGAGAGAGAGAGAGAGAGAGAGAGAGAGAGAGAGAGAGAGAGAGAGAGAGAGAGAGAGAGAGAGAGAGAGAGAGAGAGAGAGAGAGAGAGAGAGAGAGGAAAGAAGGAAGGAAGGGAGGGAGAGGGAAGGAGCAAGCGATAGAGAAGTGGGCGGGGCAGAAGTAAGAGACAGAGACAGAAAGAAAGAGTTATTTATAAATACAGATTGATCGAGTGATAGATAGAAAGAGAGAGACTAAGAGACAGACAGACAGTGAGACAAACAGATAAACAAACAGACAGGTAGACAGTGAAAGAGACAGACAAACAACCAGACAATCAAAGAAAAAAAGAATATACCCCCCCCCTTCCAGACAGAAAGAGAGAAAAAAAATACCTTCACCGCCCACCCAAACCCAAATAGTCTATTTTCATCATCGTTTTTCCAACTAATTGCATCTAACTTTCGGGATACAAGTGTTGTTTTTGCCCCGAAAATGTCCCAAACTTTTCATCGACTTGGCCCAAAGGAGAAGGGTGGGTGGCCAAAGCTTCGGGATTTTACCTGGCTTTACCTGGCCTCCTGAGGGACACTATTGCTCGGGGAATTACAGATAAAAGGATATATAAGACGATAAATAAACAATCAATATGAAATAGATAAGTAAAATAAAACCATGGTGATATTAGTGGTAGTAGTAGTAGTAGTATCAATAATGATGATGATAATGATATTTATAATATTTGATAATAATAAAAATAATGATATTAATCGTGATAATGATAATAATGAAAAAAATTATATTAATCGTAATAATGATAATAATAAAAAAAATGATGTTAATCGTGATAATGATAATGCTAATGATAATGATTATGATTGTGATAACGATAATGCTAATGATAATGATTATGATTGTGATAACGATAATGATAATGATTATGATTGTGATAACGATAATGATAATGATAATAATAATAACAATAATTATGATAATGATAAAATCACTGGCAACAATAATGATGATGACCTTACCTGCCGAGGCTGTGACGCGTTTTTTTTGAAGGGGGGGGGGGTGGATGGGGAGTCAAAATGGTTCCATTATTTTGACTGGGTCTTAGTTTCTGGATAATAGTGATGGAGCCACATATTATCGTGCATAAGTGGCCTGTAAAAAAAAATAATAATAATAAAAAATAAAAAATAAAAAAAATCGGTTTTCGCAGCACATCGCAAAACAGTAATACAACAATCTTCCCAAAATGTCAGCCTCCACTTGCTTGATGGCGTCCTCCTCAGTGGCAGACTGGAATCATCCTGGAATAGGAGCTATTTCCACGGATCTGCGACCACAACTGAACTGGCGATGTAATTGTTTAACAACGTCATATGATGAGGCAGATACAGAAAGAGAGAGGGGGAGGAGAGGGAGGGAGAGGGACGGGGAGAGGGAGGGGAAGAGGGAGAGGGAAAGGGAAGGAGGGGAAGAGGGAGAGGGAGAGGGAAAGAGGGGGAGAGAGGGGAAGAGGGAGTTATTTTAATGTCACCGAAGATCTTTTGTCACTGCTCGACAATCCACTGGTTCCATTTTCACACCTTACTGCCCCTTCACCGCTGTAACAGAAAATTCGTTAAGCGTTAAAGACTGGAAACCAACGCATGACCTATAGAAATATGGGTAATTTTCTATATTACGTCCGCATGACCGATATCGACGATTTTGGTATCGTTGGATTCCTCTCACTCTATACAATGCAAATAGATAGGTTTTATTGCGCGCTAACCCCCCGTTAGCGACAAATTTGGTCCCGATTGCGGGGGCGACGATGTCGGAGCGCCGGACGTAATATAGAAAATTACCCTAATAATTTAACATCACAGTGAAAATAATCAAAGTTATTCACATGACTTTACATTGCAGGGGGCTGTGCCCCCTGCGACCCCCCCTAGGGGGGGCTGCCGCCCCCCAACCCCCGCCAAGGAAACAAAACCTCCACCACGTATTCACGGCAGGATAGAGCGCACACGAACTAGATGCGGAGCCGATAACCTACAATAACCTAGGATTTTTAAGGTACTAACTTGATTTATTAATGCCGCTAATTACTAGGGAGGGTGCTCCTTTGCCGCAAAATGTGAAGGAGGCAGGGTGCGTCCGGCAGGAGGTCCTAGGCCGGAGGATACAGCGACGCTGCAGCACACAGGAAGTGATGCAACCTCACATTCAGGTGCTGGCTGCCCGCACCTGCCGCAATCTTTCTCACGACGAAGGAGGCCGTGGCGGAAGCACATATCTAGCATTTTTTCTTGGCTAATGGCAATCTCGCGCAGAAAATCCGTCTCGGAGTACGAGCACCCTCCGCACTCGGCCATCGCGGCGACTATGACTGACTTCTGAACGCGACGAAACCCGCCGACGAGGGCGGGCCACCGTGTTTATCCTGATTATACTACAATCTTCTCTATATACAATGCTGACTATAACAAGGTTAATATGCTGATTCTGTGAGAATCTTACGAGGTAATACGCCCCCTGCTCCGACATCGACGATGATTGTGTAACGCTCTAGCCTGCCGTGAATACGTGGTGGAGGTTTTGTTTCCTCGGCGGGGGTTGGGGGGCGGCAGCCCCCCCCAGGTGGGGTCGCAGGGGGTGCAGCCCCCTGCAATGGAAAGTTATGTGAATAACCATGGTTATTTTCACTGTGCGTTATATTATTAGTGCTATTTAACCCCGCATTTTCCCTGGAACCTTTCATGCCCTCCCCTGCTATCGGGGCCAAGTTTGTCGCTAACGGGGGGTTAGCGCGCAATAAAACCTATCTATTTGCATTGTATAGAGTGAGAGGAATCCAACGATACCAAAATCGTCGATATCGGTTATGCGGACGTAATATAGAAAATTACCGAAATATGTCTTTTCGTATACAAAATTTCAGCCTCCCAAAAATAAACAAAAATAGGTCAGGAGAAATCTTTATTGACCGCCCCTCGTAAGCGAACGTTTTCTCATGTGATTTTTGAAGCGATATTAAAATATTTTAACAAAAATATGAATATGAAGAGAGTGAAATTTCCGCCCCTTTTTTCAATATTCTTTTCTTAGACCGTTGTCTTCGTGTGCTATCTTTCCCTTGTGATTTTTCTCGACGTGGAGAAAGACTTACTCTCTCTCTGCCGATAACGAAATTTCCCAGCGAAGAAATCACCTCTTAAAAGAAGAAGAAGAAGAAGAAAGAGAATAAAGAGAGAGAAAAGAAAGAAAGAAAAAAATAGACACCCAGGCAAGACAGCAAATGTCTCGATTCTATTTCGTAAAAAGCTTTCGACTTCAAGTTTATGGTCCTCCTTTTGCTCTCGCGGCTTCGTCTATCTATCTCTCCTCCCTCTCCTCCTCCCCTCCTCCCCTTCCCCTTTCCCCTCTCAAGAAAGATAGGATAGAGAGAGCGCGTGAGGTCGAGGATAGAGCGTACTTAACCCTGGGTTCCGAAATCCAATTGTGTGATGGCTCTTTCATGTCGATATTTTTTTTTCTCTATTTTTGTCACACATGCATTCACACAGATACAGAAAGAGAGAGGGGGAGGAGAGGGAGGGAGAGGGACGGGAAGAGGGAGAGGGAAAGGGAGGGAGGGGAAGAGGGAGAGGGAGGGGAAGAGGGAGAGGGAGAGAGAGGGAAAGAGGGAGAGATAGGGGAAGAGGGAGAGATGGGAAGAGGTAGAGGGAGAGAGAGAGAGGAGGGAGGGAGGGAGGGGAGGAGGGAGAGGGAGAGGGAAAGGGAGGGAGAGGGAGGGAGAGGGAGAGAGGGGAAGAGGGAGAGAGAGAGAGAGAAAGAGAGATCCTCAGACATGTGCTACAATAAATTAACGATTATTATATGTATTTACACTGAAGAGACTCCTAATTATAGCGATTCACAGAGCAAGTAATTAGGCTTAAGGAGTTTGTGTACATCAAGTGGAGTAAATTTGGATTTATGAAGGCTAAAAAGACTATTATTGGCACAGTACACACGCTAGGATATTGGCGCAGGTGTGTGACTCTCTTGAAGAAAATTGCACAGGAGCAATTTTACTCTTAAAACTTTTTTTTTTCTTTTTTTCTTTTTTTCCTATTTCTTTTCTTTTTTATTTCTTTCCTTTTTTTATTTCTTTCCTATTTCTTTTCTTTTTTTCTTTTTCCTTCTATTTTTTCTTTTTCTTTATTATTTCTTTTTCCTTATATTTTTCATTTTCCTTTTCTTGTCGTTCTTATTAGGTAATATATTGCGTAAAGTATTGGATCAAAGTTTTATTTTCTGGAAATCATTAGTTCAAAGTGTCAATCAGAAAGCCTTTGCCTTTATGAGATCTTTCTTTTTTTATCCATTTGTATATAAATTCGCTTTTACGGAATTAATTAGGCAGTTGTTTACATATATTTCCATGCCATGTATTTTAACACAATCTTTATAATCTCATCTCGCTGGCAATTCAAAAACTTAATGAAATGCTGATAAGTTAATTTCAACTTTTTTTTCCATCAATTGCAGGCCAATGCAAAGTTGCCATTTCGCTTAATTTAGTCAAGTTTCATTATTTGGAAATACATTTATGAACAAAAAAAGAGTAATATTGTTTCATCCATGTTTATGTATATAGAATTGTACACCGAGAACAAAGTCATCAGTTCAATTTTGTTTAATTGAAAGAATGATAATTTTTTTTTTTTAAATACAATAATCAGTCCTTTGGAATGAACAAATCTACTTGGAATCGTACTTCATTTATTGAAATATACGGCTCATGTGGGTTTATTTTTTCTTTTTACTCCTCGCCCTTCCATATATATGGTGTATTCTGGTATTTATTGAATTGCAAAGGAACAGTAATATAGTAAAATGAAATCATAAAATAATGAAATAAAAATGATATAATAATAATAATAAATTTATAATAATAATACTAGTCATAATGTAATACTGCACGATACTATAATAACATAAGGATATTATAATATTATAATCATGATATAGTAATGATAATATAATAACGTAAGAAACCATAATAATATAATGAAAATGTAGTAAAGTATAACAATATGAAAGCATAATTATACCAAAATATAATAACAGTAATAATATAGCTTAACACAATAACAGTAATAATATAGCTTAACACAATAACAGTAATAATATAGCTTAACACAATAACAGTAATAATAAAGCTTAACACAATAACAGTAATAATATAGCTTAACACAATAACAGTAATAATATAGCTTAACACAATAACAGTAATAATATAGCTTAACACAATAACAGTAATAATATAGCTTAACACAATAACAGTAATAATGTAGCTTAACACAATAACAGTAATAATAAAGCTTAACACAATAACAGTAATAATATAGCTTAACACAATAACAGTAATAATATAGCTTAACACAATAACAGTAATAATATAGCTTAACACAATAACAGTAATAATAAAGCTTAACACAATAACAGTAATAATATAGCTTAACACAATAACAGTAATAATAAAGCTTAACACAATAACAGTAATAATATAGCTTAACACAATAACAGTAATAATAAAGCTTAACACAATAACAGTAATAATATAGCTTAACACAATAACAGTAATAATAAAGCTTAACACAATAACAGTAATAATATAGCTTAACACAATAACAGTAATAATAAAGCTTAACACAATAACAGTAATAATATAGCTTAACACAATAACAGTAATAATACAGCTTAACACAATAACATTAATAATATAGCTTAACACAATAACAGTAATAATATAGCTTAACACAATAACAGTAATAATACAGCTTAACACAATAACATTAATAATATAGCTTAACACAATAACAGTAATAATACAGCTTAACACAATAACAGTAATAATACAGCTTAACACAATAACAGTAATAATAAAGCTTAACACAATAACAGTAATGATATAGCTTAACACAATAACAGTAATAATATAGCTTAACACAATAACAGTAATAATACAGCTTAACACAATAACAGTAATAATATAGCTTAACACAATAACAGTAATAATGTAGCTTAACACAATAACAGTAATAATAAAGCTTAACACAATAACAGTAATAATACAGCTTAACACAATAACAGTAATAATATAGCTTAACACAATAACAGTAATAATACAGCTTAACACAATAACAGTAATAATAAAGCTTAACACAATAACAGTAATAATACAGCTTAACACAATAACATTAATAATATAGCTTCACACAATAACAGTAATAATACAGCTTAACACAATAACAGTAATAATATAGCTTAACACAATAACAGTAATAATACAGCTTAACACAATAACATTAATAATATAGCTTAACACAATAACAGTAATAATACAGCTTAACACAATAACAGTAATAATATAGCTTAACACAATAACAGTAATAATAAAGCTTAACACAATAACATTAATAATATAGCTTAACACAATAACAGTAATAATACAGGTTAACACAATAACAGTAATAATATAGCTTAACACAATAACAGTAATAATACAGCTTAACACAATAACAGTAATAATATAGCTTAACACAATAACAGTAATAATACAGCTTAACACAATAACAGTAATAATACAGCTTAACACAATAACAGTAATAATATAGCTTAACACAATAACATTAATAATATAGCTTAACACAATAACAGTAATAATACAGCTTAACACAATAACATTAATAATATAGCTTCACACAATAACAGTAATAATACAGCTTAACACAATAAGTAATAATATAGCTTAACACAATAACAGTAATAATATAGCTTAACACAATAACAGTAATAATATAGCTTAACACAATAACAGTAATAATACAGCTTAACACAATAACAGTAATAATATAGCTTAACACAATAACAGTAATGATATAGCTTAACACAATAACAGTAATAATACAGCTTAACACAATAACATTAATAATATAGCTTAACACAATAACAGTAATAATACAGCTTAACACAATAACAGTAATAATACAGCTTAACACAATAACATTAATAATATAGCTTAACACAATAACAGTAATAATACAGCTTAACACAATAACATTAATAATACAGCTTAACACAATAACAGTAATAATATAGCTTAACACAATAACAGTAATAATATAGCTTAACACAATAACAGTAATGATATAGCTTAACACAATAACAGTAATAATACAGCTTAACACAATAACAGTAATAATATAGCTTAACACAATAACAGTAATAATACAGCTTAACACAATAACAGTAATAATATAGCTTAACACAATAACAGTAATAATACAGCTTAACACAATAACAGTAATAATACAGCTTAACACAATAACATTAATAATATAGCTTAACACAATAACAGTAATAATACAGCTTAACACAATAACATTAATAATAAAGCTTAACACAATAACAGTAATAATACAGCTTAACACAATAACATTAATAATAAAGCTTAACACAATAACAGTAATAATACAGCTTAACACAATAACAGTAATAATATAGCTTAACACAATAACAGTAATGATATAGCTTAACACAATAACAGTAATAATACAGCTTAACACAATAACAGTAATAATATAGCTTAACACAATAACAGTAATAATACAGCTTAACACAATAACAGTAATAATATAGCTTAACACAATAACAGTAATAATACAGCTTAACACAATAACAGTAATAATATAGCTTAACACAATAACAGTAATGATATAGCTTAACACAATAACAGTAATAATACAGCTTAACACAATAACAGTAATAATACAGCTTAACACAATAACATTAATAATAAAGCTTAACACAATAACATTAATAATAAAGCTTAACACAATAACATTAATAATAAAGCTTAACACAATAACAGTAATAATACAGCTTAACACAATAACAGTAATAATATAGCTTAACACAATAACAGTAATGATATAGCTTAACACAATAACAGTAATAATATAGCTTAACACAATAACATTAATAATATAGCTTAACACAATAACATTAATAATATAGCTTAACACAATAACAGTAATAATACAGCTTAACACAATAACATTAATAATAAAGCTTAACACAATAACAGTAATAATACAGCTTAACACAATAACAGTAATAATATAGCTTAACACAATAACAGTAATGATATAGCTTAACACAATAACAGTAATAATACAGCTTAACACAATAACAGTAATAATATAGCTTAACACAATAACAGTAATAATACAGCTTAACACAATAACAGTAATAATATAGCTTAACACAATAACAGTAATAATACAGCTTAACACAATAACAGTAATAATATAGCTTAACACAATAACAGTAATAATACAGCTTAACACAATAACAGTAATAATATAGCTTAACACAATAACAGTAATAATACAGCTTAACACAATAACAGTAATAATATAGCTTAACACAATAACAGTAATAATACAGCTTAACACAATAACAGTAATAATATAGCTTAACACAATAACAGTAATGATATAGCTTAACACAATAACAGTAATAATACAGCTTAACACAATAACAGTAATAATACAGCTTAACACAATAACATTAATAATAAAGCTTAACACAATAACATTAATAATAAAGCTTAACACAATAACATTAATAATAAAGCTTAACACAATAACAGTAATAATATAGCTTAACACAATAACAGTAATAATATAGCTTAACACAATAACAGTAATGATATAGCTTAACACAATAACAGTAATAATATAGCTTAACACAATAACAGTAATAATATAGCTTAACACAATAACATTAATAATATAGCTTAACACAATAACAGTAATAATACAGCTTAACACAATAACATTAATAATAAAGCTTAACACAATAACAGTAATAATACAGCTTAACACAATAACAGTAATAATATAGCTTAACACAATAACAGTAATGATATAGCTTAACACAATAACAGTAATAATACAGCTTAACACAATAACAGTAATAATATAGCTTAACACAATAACAGTAATAATACAGCTTAACACAATAACAGTAATAATATAGCTTAACACAATAACAGTAATAATACAGCTTAACACAATAACAGTAATAATACAGCTTAACACAATAACATTAATAATATAGCTTAACACAATAACAGTAATAATATAGCTTAACACAATAACAGTAATAATGTAGCTTAACACAATAACAGTAATAATAAAGCTTAACACAATAACAGTAATAATATAGCTTAACACAATAACAGTAATAATACAGCTTAACACAATAACATTAATAATATAGCTTAACACAATAACAGTAATAATACAGCTTAACACAATAACATTAATAATATAGCTTCACACAATAACAGTAATAATACAGCTTAACACAATAACAGTAATAATACAGCTTAACACAATAACAGTAATAATACAGCTTAACACAATAACAGTAATAATACAGCTTAACACAATAACATTAATAATATAGCTTAACACAATAACAGTAATAATATAGCTTAACACAATAACATTAATAATATAGCTTAACACAATAACAGTAATAATATAACTTAACACAATAACAGTAATAATACAGCTTAACACAATAACATTAATAATATAGCTTAACACAATAACAGTAATAATATAACTTAACACAATAACAGTAATAATACAGCTTAACACAATAACATTAATAATATAGCTTAACACAATAACAGTAATAATACAGCTTAACACAATAACAGTAATAATATAGCTTAACACAATAACAGTAATAATATAGCTTAACACAATAACAGTAATAATACAGCTTAACACAATAACAGTAATAATATAGCTTAACACAATAACAGTAATAATACAGCTTAACACAATAACATTAATAATATAGCTTAACACAATAACTGTAATAACAAAAACATCATTAGTTTAACATTTCCTTTAATAGTGTAGTCATTGTTAAGTTTGCGTAAACGGTGGCTTTTCTTTATGTACATGTGCGTATTTCGTTCTCGTACACACGGTACTTTAATTGTGTACGCGTATAAGTTAGCTTACATGTATGTCTAAATGGTATTCCTTCTGTCTTTTACGCTGGTTTGTATTTATATTACTATAAAGTTACTACAATTGTATTTATAATTCTCTCATCGCATTTTATCTAACTTATTTATTTATCTTTTGTTATTTTTGTTTAAATATTTGTTTCTTTTATATATATATATACATATATATATATATATATATATATATATATATATATATATATATATATATATATATATATATATATATATTTATATATATATATACATATATATATATATATATATATATATATATATATATATATATATATATATATATATATATATATATATATATAATTTTTTTTTTTTTTTATTGTTTAGTATTTTTTTGTTGTTGTTATCTTCTGTTTGATTATTTTTTTCACTTTTGTTTTTTTTTATCTATTAGTTATTTGTTCTTGTCTTTTATATTATTTTCATCCTTTATCTGTGTTACTTTTTCTTATTTTCACTGTATATACTGATTCATATTGAATTTTCTATCTACTTTTTATCAATAGTATTTCACATCCGTCCTTTTTCATAATACTAAATCTATCCTTTTCATACTTTTCTCAATTCCTATCTACCAGTGCTATATTTTCTTATTTCCTATCTACTTTCTTATTTATTCCCTTATTCATCCCATTTTTCTCACTTCCTAAGACATTATTTTCATTTTTCCTATCTACTTATTCATCAATAATATTTTATATCCATTTTCTTTCGTAATGATAAATATTCCCAATTTTCGTACTTTCCATCTACCAGATTCTACTTGAATTTACTCTTTACTTTTTATTATTTCTTTTCCTATTTCCACTTAATTATTTATAAAGAGTATTGCAATTCCATATTTTTTTCCAAATAGTTAAATTTCCCCCTTAATTTTTTTTCACTCGCCATTTCCTAATAATATATTTCCTTTTTCTAACTACTTATTTATAAAGAGTATTTCATATCCATCTTTTTCATAGTGTTTTTTTTTTTTTTCACTCAACCATTTGCTAATATTTCATTTCAATACTTTATTTTCTTATTTTCTATCTCCTTACTTATTTATCAAGAGTATTTCACATCTATCTTTTTCAGTGTTAAATTTCCCATTTCAAATATTTCACTCGCCATTTGCTCGTATTTTCTTTTCTTTTTTTCCGCTTACTTATTTATCAAGAATTCAAGAGTTAAATTTCCCTTTAGATTTTTTATCACTTTTGCTAATACTTTATTTTTATTCCATCTACATATTTATCAAAAGTAATTTCATATCCACTTCTTACAGTGTTTTTTTCTCTTTCTTGCTAATACATTTTTTTTCTTATCTATCATCATATCATATCCATCTTTTTCAGTGTTAAATTATCTCTTCCAAAAAATTCTCACTCACCATTTGCCAATACTTTATTCTCTTATTTTCCATCTTTTTATTTATCAAGAGTAATTCCATATCCATCTTTTTCAGTGTTAAATTTCCCCTTCCATTTTTTTTCACTCACCATTTGCTAATACTTTATTTCAATAATTTATTTTCTTATTTTGCATCTACTTATTTATCAAAAGTCATTTCATATACATCTTGTTCAGTGTTAAATTTCCCCTTCTAAATTTTTTCTCACTTTTGCTAATGCTTTATTTATTATTTTTTCTATATACTTATTTATCAAAAGTAATTTCATATCCTTTTTTTCAGTGTTAAATTTCCACTTCTAATTTTTTCTCACTCACCATTTGCTAATACTCTTTTCTCTTATTTTCAATCTTCTTATTTATCAAAAGTAATTTCACATCCATCCTTTTCAGTGTTAAATTTCCCCTTTCAAATATTTCTCATTTTTGCTAATACTTTATTCTCTTATTTTCCATCTTCTTATTTATCAAGAGTAATTCCATATCCATCTTTTTCAGTGCTAAATTTTCCCTTCCAAATATTTCTCACTTTTGCTAATTTTCTATTTTCATATTTTCCATCTTAATTTCATATCCACTTATTTCACAGCGTTTTTTTTCTTTTTTTTGCTAATACTTTCTTTTTTTTCCTTATTCATATTTATCAAAAGTAATTTCATATCCATCTTTTTCAGTGATAAATTTCCCCTTCCAAATTTTTCTCACCATTTGCTAACACTCTATTCTCTTATTTTCCCATTTTCCTATCTACTTATTTATCAAAAGTCATTTCACATCCATCTTTTTCAGTGTTAAATTTCCCCTTCCAATTTTTTCTCACTTTTGCCTTTTTCACAGCGTTTTTTCTCTTTTTTGCCAATACTTTCTTTTCTTTTTTTTCCTATCTACTTATTTATCAAAAGCTATTTCACATCCATCTCTTTCAGTGTTTCTCCTTCCAAATTTTTCTCACTCTCTCTGTACGTTGTTTCGAACCAGCCAAGTCTCC